>NC_056744.1:1351820988-1352008488 GCF_019279795.1 Protopterus annectens | reverse complement strand
CAATCCGCCTGTGTGGGACCTTGCCTATTCTCTAGCTATGGCCAGTGTGTACACTCACTGATGCCATAGTTGTCACACTGACTTGTTCAATGTCACCACCCTTTGACTGTCCAATATCTGTGGCCTCTGGGGACTGGGTATGTGTGGGTATACTGACTATGTGTGGTGTCAATGGGGGCAGAAAAGGGATGTCAACCTCTGGGACAGATTCAGCCACCAACAATCCAACCTGTGCCTCACTATGGCCACCATCATCAGCATCCAATGAGACACTGACATCAGGTTGTGAGAGGGAAGACTCCAACCCCCTGGTCACCCGTGAGGAGCAAAATAACAGCAGGACATTACTACCTGCAGTATTATGTATGGTAATCCACACAGACTCATACAGATAATGATCTACACCTGCATTACAAGTCCCATATCTTCACATCTCTACTCCCACACACAACAGACAAACACACAACAATATACACAGAAAAGTCAGGCCTGTTATAAGATGCATGTCCCCTACATCCAGTTAACTTTGCCAGTATAATACACCTGTAAGATATGCAATATGACAGTGTATGTGATAGAACTAAACATAGCAACATAGCACCGAGTACACCTATATTGAGAATGATATGCCAGTAGTAGTATCACTACCTCAGGTATATACCATGAGCTTGGGCCTTTGTCCCCCCCCCCCCCATTAATTATGGCTTTGTACAGAATTCTTGCTGTAGCAGATTGACAGGTATGTTAGGCATAGCTCTTAACCAAACAGGGACAAATGTCAACAGAAACAGGGACTTAGCCAGAGTACATCAGGGACATTCAGGGTCAGTTTTACAATGTTAGAACTAATTATTTGAAACATGGACAGAATGAGAGGAGGTGAATTACAGTACACCATTTGACATTACAGGGGTGTACACCCTCCCTTATTGTCACTATGTACTATAGGTCCACTAGCTTTCCTACAACAGCCCTCCTGTGTAGGTTGGATTGCCAGGGACAGAGCTGAGATGTGTTTGAAATCAGGGACAGCTGAGAGGCATGCATGTAGGTGTAGGACAGCAGAGTATCAATGACATGTCATCACCATAGATCTAAGGCAGGCTTACTGCTGTAATCCCTATTCCCCATAACTCCATCTTCCCATCTGCATCCTGTTATATGGATAAATCATTACATACCTGGTGGAGTGCAGTACTCTTTTGTCAAACTTTGCTTCCAGTAATCTTTTGATAATAAACTCTCTGTGTATAAGTCTCATACAGACCTGTTCTCCATAACCAGCTGCTTGCCTTTTTAAGGTACTAGTCATTAGCAGGCAATTGCCTGTGCACCACTCTGTGGCTCAGAATTGATAATTTCAGCCAAAACAGCTCTATTGCACTATCATTAGCCAATGACATGCCACCACAGTGCAATATATAAGGCCTTCATGTAGGCCTTGGCCCCTGTCTTAGTTTTAGAGATGGGCATTACTGAGGTGTGGAGACTACAGTATTACAGGGGATAGGTACAAATACATGTCCACAGATTTGCATCATATGTGTGGTCAGTGTCCCATACCATTGTGGTCATCTGTCTATGCACTGGCAATCATTGTGGGCTGAAGTCAGTAAGGGAAGTGACATGTGTGTGTGTGTGTGTGTGTGTGTGTGTGTGTGTGTGTGTGTGTGTGTGTGTGTGTGTGTGTGTGTGTGTGTGTGTGTGTGTGTGTGTGTGTGTGTGTGTGTGTGTGTGTGTGTGTGTGTGTCACACTTCATATTCATCAGACTATGCATGCTACTGCAACACCTGTTAGTCTATCAACTTACTATCTCTGTAGGGGCAAACTGCTAAACATGTCCCTATCTCTAGGCCTTTGCCCCACCCCCCCATTAAGTATGGCTGTGTCTGGATCCCTTGTTCTAGGGGGTTGGGAGGTATAGTAGGTCTGTAGTAGCTACCTTTGCATACAGCTGTGTATGCTACTGGCTACAGCTGCTGCTGCAGCCTACAACATAGGGGTGTGTGTGAATACTTTGGTGGAAAGCAAGCTGTATGTGTAACTGGCAAATGTGTCAGGCCTGTTATTATGGCAGAACCAGGGCAAGGGTATTTTATACAGTGAAAATGGGGCATGTGCTTATGGTATGTCTGTTAAGCAACAGTGCGACTAACATAACAGGCAACATATAGTTTAGGTGCATTGTGTCTCTACCTCCAGGCCTCTGTCTTGCAAAACTGGGTAGCAGTTAATTAAGTAGCAGAAACCTGTGGGGACTAAGATTGCCTGACTCATTCATTACTTGATGTCTTCACAATAATGTAATTGAAGTGTGACACAACATTGGATTTGAACCCAGGGCTATGTGTGTGGCAAAATGTACTGAATGCAAGGCATTTAACATACTGAGCTACAGAGACACTGCAAAAGTCTGTGTATTTGCAGGATAAATGTGCACTTGTAAAGACTGTGAGAAACATTTCTACATCCATGAGTGTGTGCATGGCTTTATATGGTTGTATCCCTGCACCTGGGTCCCAGTTGTACATCTAAATTGCCATTGCTACCTTAGCAGGTGTCTTTCCACAAGTTGCTGATAAAAGGGCACATATTCCTGCCATCACAGGCCTCACGTACATCAATTAGTATGTCTCCATTATTATTTATTATTGCACAAGACTCCAGGGCACATTTCCAGTTTTCACATTATTTTTTTATTTCAGTTACATGCGTAATGTCTGTAAGTGGCAAGCAGTATGTTTTGCTGGAAACATCTATTTAAACTAAAGCTTGTGTAGTGTGTTGGGTTAATGCAGTGTGCTATAGTTGAGAGGGGCCTGAGTTTGACACTTGGCAGTGGTGTTTATTTTATACATGTGAGTTACAATGTAATAGACAGATACAGACATTAAAGCTCTTTAAAGCTCATTTAACCTGAGCTAAGCAAAGTGCCACAGTGCACTGCGCACCTCTGTGCAAATCCACTCAAACCCACACTAAAAAATTATAAAGAAAAAAGGGGATGATAGAAAATTGGTGAAATGGGGGCAATTAGGGGGGAAAAGAATGTGAAAGGCAGGTAGGGATTTGCATGACAGATTTAGGAAAGAACCATAGCTATCCATTTCTTGTACAGCAATAGCCATGCATTTTGACAAGTTTTCTTGATGAATCTGGACTCTCAAACCCCAGAGAGAGGAGTGAGGACAACATACATGTGTTGTCAAGCCAATTGGACCAAATTAGTTGTGTCCAGTGGACACATGTACGAAATGGAGAACTATGCATGGTGCAATATTGTTCTGTGAGACAGATGCCCCCTTTATTTTTTCTTTTTCTTTTTTTTTAAGGAGACAGTGGAATGTTGAGGAAGGGACATAGGTATGTGTGGGGAGGTAAGTTGGGTAGGAGACGATGCAATAGCAGACAGACAAGACAGACAAGACAGCAGACAGGGGCGGTGTGTGACACATGAGGCAGGGTAAAATCTTGGATGGGGAGGGTGTTGTGGAATCGGAGTTGCATGTGCCACCAGATGGCAGTAGGGTGACTAACATTCCCACCCATGGGCAGTCAAAACTGCTCTTTCACTGCCCCAAAGGTGGCTGTGCTGGAAGCTGGGCACCAGTGCCAGCCTACCCCACCAGGTTGGCCAGTGTCCCCTCAATCTGTCGTGGTGGCATTCATAGGTCTGGTGAATGATCCTGCACACCATGACCGGCAGTTCCTGTTGGGTGACTGCAGCCCCTCCACCACAGCTCGTAGGGGTGACCACGCCCCATCCCATGAGGTGGTTCTACCTGATACCACAAGTGGTGCACCACTGGCCTGGGTCCCAGATGTGCTAGGACCCAGTGCCATCGTCAGTTGAGGCAAGGCAGGTGGGTCACTGGGAACTGGCCTACTCTGATGTGCTGTTGTGATGGAGGTATAGAAATAAGTATAGGTTAGTTATGAACAAAACACAGTAGTAGCATGCCAAAACAGTAGAAATAACTCAATTACATATCAATGCATATTATATGAAACACAGCAATACATGACAGAATAGTCAGTATGTTAACAGCATGCCAGTAACAGTTACAGCATAACGGCAACAAAATAGGTAATTTAGCAAGATATGTTTATATGCAACCATTATAATACATTACAATAATAATACACATGCCCCAAAATGCAGGTAATTTAACAACATATGCAAATAGTAAACCATAACCAAAAAATAACGATAACAAATAAATGAAGATAAGGGGTGGGGAGAGAGAGAAAAACAGTCCATTAGTACCATTATAGGCTATTTACTTGACAACAGTACTACTGTCTACTCTATGGGTATGTCTTTTCTTTATGTGTACAAGTCCCATATAGCTGCTGTAGCAAGTGCATACATCTCAAGCTATTTGCATGGGACAGTATAGGCCAAGTAGTAACAACTGCAGGTACACAACTACACAGAACACTGGCACATCATGTGGACCTATATAACTACCAAGATGTACTGTGGGCTGATGAAGTGACGCTTTGCAATTTAGTTAACAGATGGATTATGGACTACTAATTACATTACATGACAGCGTGACATTTGCGAGACATGTATGTGTTCAGTACAGAAACTAAACAACTATCATGCCTTGCTTGGCAGTCATTGGGATAGAACCCAATAGTAGTGACTGCAGAGGACATCTGCATGAATGTATGAATTGGTTGCAACAACTTTGAACAGACTCTCCAGGCATACAGCCATAACAAGATTACATATGTTATTAATTTAATTAATATTATTATTATTATTTAATTCAATTTTATTCTTATTATATTTATTTCCTGTAGGTTGTGCTGTACTTTCACATTCTTCCAATGATTTTAACAGTCTGTTATATTTAAACACACAATTATTTACTCATAATATGAGTTACCTCACTGATTTACCTGTAGTTCCTGTGGAAAGAGAATCTGTAAACATTACATGACTGATACTGTAATATTTAGTGCTACATAGCACTGGCTTTGAACCCTGGATTGTGTATGGCAAAATGTACTGCGGACAGAGAATTTAACAAACTGAACTACTGAGTCACTGCTGACCACTGACCAACTGATATTTGCCTACAGCTCGATTGGAACCAATATATGACCTGGTAATAGTACTACAATTGTATACTAGACTGCAGTGACAGTATAACACACATGCATGAAATACAAGAATGACAGAGATAGTAGGTAATCTATTATACATTAGCATATAGAATGCAGGTGTACACAATATATTGTTATTGGTATGAAATATCTGTGAAGTCAAAAACAATATCAGATCATGGAGTGGGCAATCTCACCCATATAACTTGCTTACCTGGTGTTTGTGGATGACAGAGAATTATGTGAATAATCCTGGCCTAGAAACCGCCTTGACTGGTACTGTATGTGTTAAATAAGACATTTGGCTGCCATTATATTTGCATTCTAGTGCTATTACAGTGTTATACTTGACTGTAGCACCTTACTTTACAGCCTGAATGGATGCAGTCATACTGAAATGGTTAAATCAAGACAAACCTGATGTACACAGTTTACCTTGGTGTTATTGGTACTGGTTCATGTGTTATTGTAGAATGGCTGGCATTATTCCTTTCTTGACAAACAGCTCTAATTCTGCACTTATTGCACTACAGACTTTATTGTATATACTTGAATACAGTTTCTGGTACTGTTTTGAGTTTTTATTTGACAACACTTGTCATTATTCAGGTCTTGTAATACAGGTCTACTTCCACAGTTATCGCACTACAAACTTTATTGTATATCCTTTGATGCAGGTAATGGTGTTGTTTCACATATTTATTGCACTACAGTTGGCATTATTCAAGTCCACATTTATTGCAATACAAACTTTACAGTAAATACTTTATTGCAGTTAATGCTTTACTCTTTCTTGCTTATTTCACTACAGTTAGCATAATACATTCATACTCATTACACTCACAGTGCAATCTGGCCAAGTGCCTGGCATGTGCCTCAAGGTTCCGAGCTTTCTCCTCTGCAGCTGTTGGGAGAGAAGCACACAATTATGCATACCAGTTTAGCAGACATTCAGGTTAGATTTTGGTGAAACACAGGTAAAATTATTTACATATATGTGGGACATTCCCTGCCCAAAATTCTTGGACCCAAGTGTCCAAGAGATCCCCCTTTCATCTCTTCAGGTCATCATGTTGGTGATGACACTCCTCATCTGTATGGGAGATGCCAGTTGCACTTGTGAGTTCCCTTGCCAGCCAGTCCCAGACCTCTGCCTTGCACTTTGAGCCTTGGCAACCCCTCCTGCAGAAGTTGGTCTTCATGGTTTTTACTAGGAGTCTGACCATGACCCTAGACTCCAGAATGCCACAATGCTACACTCGAAAGTGCGAATCCTCACCAAAGCCTGCCGTAGTATCCTTCAGAGACAGAACTCCAATGGATTATTCTATATTCCTGCCTATTGGGCTTAATATAGCTTGCTTTCCCACCCTTACATGCCATTGGGCAACATTTAAAAATGCGGCACATTGCTTAGCAGAGTGCAAACCAGTTCAGCTAAGCAATGGGACAACCAAAATACCCATATACTTAGCAGTGCTTAGCAGTGCATAGACAAGCCAAGCATAGCCTAGCAGTGCATAAACATTTTCAGCCATTATTGTGCTTATGCAGTGCTTAGCAGGTCTTGGCAGGTCTTAGCAGAGCTTAGCGGAACACAACAGGCCAGAATTTAAAAATAATTGATATAATTTGTATTTCAAAAATAAATGCTTACTTTCCCTTCCATGTATTCAAACCCTGAACCTATTGGTTATGAGGCCATACCTCTATCTGTTTAGCTAATGGGATATATGGAATGCAGCTATAACTTTACATATTCCTCTGAGCTACCTATAAAAACTATTGATCATCCCTCGACACCACACAAACCTTCTCATCTATGCTTAAACATGACCTTTAGATAAATAATTAATTACACCCAGTTTCTATTTTTAGATGTCTGGCAGGTGTCTTGGTGCTACTTAGGATTGCTGCACTCCACACTGTGTCATGCAAACATCCTTTTTTAAAAAAAAAATAAAAAAAACCCACACTTAAAACAATAAAATCAACATTGACATAATACAATTGGACAGTGCAGGGAGTGTCTTACTCATCTGCAGACACAGTTGGCACTACACTCACTACACTGGATCAATAACCATGTTCCATGGCTCTCCCTTGGCACTGCAACACGATTAATATGCATGGCGCACTGCTGAGGGGGAACCATGTACATAGACATGGTAACATTCCAAGTAGTCGATACACTGTGCCTACAAGAGTTTATTAAATCCTGGGGTATAGCTATATCTATCTATATGGCTATATATATATATATATATATATATATATATATATATATATATATATATATATATATATATATATTTTTTTTATATAGAATTGACATCTCTCTCTCTCTCACTATATATATATATATATATATATATATATATATATATATATATATATATATATATATATATATATATATATATATATATATATACATATATTGCATTTCAGCATATGTACAGACTGATTGACTACTGTAGTACGGGTGGGTATATCCTTTAATCTATCTACCATTTCTGATCATACATAACTGTCCTTTTGTTTTTCATAAACCATTCCCCATGTTATTTAGTTCCTCTCACTCAATCTACTCTGCTTGAAGGAGTCATGCTTACATAACATCCTATAATAATAAAGCTATAATTTCTTAAAAACTCTACATGTGTAACTCACTTTCATACTTTGTCATTTAAGTCACATTCTACATAGACTCTACATCTTACCTATTCTTTACTCTAAGCAAAACATGACCTTATCAATTGCAGTGCAAGTCTCACTCTTAACAAACATAACACTTCTGACAACAAAACTAATTTATCAACCTTCTAAACTTTCTTTCGATATTATGTTCCCCAGATTTTGATTTTCAAGATTGTGTGGTTTAAGTTTACATTAGTAAACATGTATAAATATATCAATATATATATATATATATATATATATGTATATATATATATATTTATATATATATATATATATATATATATATATATATATATATATATAAATATATATATATATATATATATATATATATATATATATATATATATATATACATATAAATGGATCCATATCAGATCCATGACATAACACTTACCCGATGACCAAATCACAGAGACCACTACTGCAGAACAAAACGTATTCCTGTTTCCACAATAAAATAAAAAAAACAAAAAGAAACATGTATATAGCAGGGGGGACAAGCCCCCCTGCACTGCCCATGTGGTGGGATGCACCCCCCCATACCTTCCCTACTTAAATATACCAACTCCAAGATCGCACCACATTGCAAAAACGGGAATACATCCCATTCCGCATTACTTATACTTACCATTGTCGGAGATCTGCTTTGTCGGCGATGTGGTCTCGGTGATCTGTTCATCAGGTATGTAAATAGGTGTCATATGATTCATTTCTGCATGCATTTCATCACATGTTGAAATGTTATTAATTTTCAATAGTAGTATAGTTGGTCAAATTTCAGCAGATTGTTACATATTTCAGGTTTTTTTCTTCTTTCTTTGGGGTTTTCTGACCCTGGGGACAGTTTATTTAGGGGGAATGAGGGGATTTCCCCACATAAAAGTTGTATTTTTGTTTTTAGTTTTGGTAATCACAAATATAACCTATTGGTTTAAATTTGGATAATTTTCTTTAGATGATTTAATTGGCAATAAATGGTAATCAGTGAGTTTGTTCAATATTTTGTGTTTTAACAATTTCATCAGCAATTATACGTTATATGCTCATATATAAAGAGAGGCAAACACCACCGATTCTAGCACATAGTAGAATGCCAAAAGTAGTATTTATTCAAATAAAACATGTGGAAACTGTTTTCAGTGTGTATCCAACAAACAGCTTTATCTTATTGGAGTGTTTGATGTATTTATCTGGTTTGCTTCATGCGCCTGTGGATAGTAGGTTCCATGCAGTTCCCCTATGGTTGTATTTATATATAAAAATCATCCAACTTAAAACATCATATTTAAAAATGTGATGTCTAGATTATTTCTACAAATCAGCTAAGTGCTGCTGGAGATCTTACACCACCATCCTCATATCAGCTAGCTGCTTCTGTTGTGTTAACAGACACTCTTATATTTCTTGAAGCCAGCTTTCAACTTACCCACTCATCTTTAAGCAGTTAGATTTCCTACTACAACCTGATGATGCCTTCCTTTTATTTAGCAGGATCTAATGCTAAACCTGCAAGGATGCCCATGATCTGACAATTTTTTCTTCCCCTCACCCTGCTGTCTTTCTAAATTTAGTATTACTCTCTACACGCATACAACTCCTGCAGGGAAGAAAGTTTCTACATCAGCAGGGACTGCACTTCATTATCTATCAACTGCATTTTTAACAGCAGTAAAGGTCCTCAAACACATAGCTAATGCATTAAACTGCCACGTTTGCCCCCTTTCACTACTGGTTCTAATCTCCCTTCCCATTGCGAACACACTTTTCAGACTGATAAGAATATAGGAATATAACTAGTCTACTTCACCTTATCGCATGTTGAAAATATTGAACGGCAACAATGTCGTAAATGCCGTTCATCGAAAGTGTTGTTGAGGGATCATGGTACAGTGGGGATGAGAAAATGTGCTCTTTCCTCACTGTAGTGCAATCTCGGAGTTGGTATATATAATTAGCAAGGGTGTGGGGGAAGAACAGTTTCGATGTACGACATTTTCGATGTTTATGCCATTCAATATTGTCATCTTTCGACAAGATAATATAGACACAATATAACCACATGCCACAGTCAGAAGATGGTATCTCAGTTCACTTCATGAGTTGCAAGTAGGGAAGCACATGCATATATGAGTGAATATTAGGAATGAGGCAAGCATCAGAAGATATCTGAGGCTAAGAAAATGAATATAAGTATACTTTTTTTGCACTTGCACTGTGCATTCTCATCCACTGTGAAGATCTACTGTGTTATTTAATTGTTTTCTGCATTTTTTTCAAAGATTTAAACTGTATTTCTAACTGCTGTAGGGTTGCTCTTCTAAGTAATTACAGTGCATCTTGATTTGTTAGGTTAGTTCCAGGCATCTATTTGTTGGTCCCAACACTTGGGCTCAAAACCAGTCATTGTACATTTAGAGAGTCTAAATCTGCACTCTTGTGGCAGGAGGGGATGATTTCACTCATATAAGCTGGTAATTACTGGCACAAAGCTCATTGTGTGCATATCTGACTGGTCTGTGGGTTTAGGCAGTGTTAATTTATCCAGAGCTGTTCATCGTTTGGCAACAACTCCAGAAACTTTGAATGCATCAGAAGCCATCCAAGGCTAAGAAAATGAATCTAAGTACATATATTTGCACTTGCACTGTGCATTTTCATATACTGTGAAGGTCTGTTCTGTTATTAATTGTTTTCTGCCATTTTTTCAAATATTAAAATTGTCATTCTAAATTCTATAGGGCTGCTGTTCTAGTACTAAACTTGTTTTTTTTTTCTAAGCATATTTAAGCATCAGTTTAAGGTGCCTTGTGTATAAGCAAATGCCAAAAGTTGAAATTTCCCTAAATGCTACAACAGAACTTTACCCTAGTTCTGTGGCGCTCACCATGCAAGAAGTTTGCACTGTGAGCAGCATTTATGCACTCAGCTAGAAATATTTTAGTTAGCACTAACTTATCTTTACACCCAGGACTATCACTGCATAGTGAGCAGCTAGTTTGCATCCTGGGCAGCACTGAAGACTAGGTCAGCTGGACGTACAGCAAGCAGGCACCCCCCCCCCACCTTATTCCATTTATATACACTCATCACCCATACCCCTTTTATTAAAACTGGCAACCATGGATGCGCACTTTCCTGCCATTTCTGTTTCCAGCCTGGTGACATGGACATCCTGAAGCAATGTGGCAATTGCGTCACGTACACTGATAACCGCTTAATTCTTAAACAGGCAAATACCATATGTGAGAGATGCATGTACACTTTGCCACTGGAGGCCAGACTCTCTTATACAAACACAAAATGCAACAAATAGGTTGTGACAGATTCACAGAAGCCACTCACTGCACCCATCAATGACCATCAATTTAGACCTACATATGCAGAGATGCTCACATGTAATCTACCCAAGCCTCAAAGGCTTCACAGGCACAATCCACAGAAACCCTGTAGTCACAAAAACAAGACACATATCAGCACAACACATATAGCCACATCTCATTGTGTCTCATTCAAGCGCATAAGGTGAAACATTTCACAGCCCAACAGTTTGGTCATAAATGACACTATTGTGAGACATACAGATGTCCCCCTTACAAGGCTGGATAAAGAGAGTGTTACAGTTAGTTACCTGTCAGGCACCAGCATCTGGGAGATCATGCACAGGCCACTCACCCCTAAGTACCATATGACTCTGTCATAGTCCATGTGGTAATGAATGACCTGAGATGTACCTCCTTGGACTATTTGAAGAGATACCTGAATGAACTTTCAGAATACATGTCGCAGACAGGGATATGCCTAACATTGATCAGCATTCTACTGTCTCCTGGAATGATGCCACAATACAGACAGAAAATGACAACTTTAAAAATTGACTTAGCTACTGGTGTCATTGTGAAGGTGTCCAATGTATGTCACCTGGGAGGACATGGTTCACATTTCACACTGCTTTGCTAGGGATGGTCTCAAACTGTCACCTCTAGGCTTTAGGATATTGGCTAAAACATTATCTACCCCATTCTGCCTTTTTAGGCAATACCAAACAGGCAAAGCTTTCAACATAGCAAATGATACTCAAGACAAGCTAAAGGTGTTGCTGCTCAGTGGTAGGGGTAACAACAGAAAACTGCACTCCTTGGAAGCTCTCCTTACTCTGGGGAATGCTGACATCTATATAGTTACAGAAACATGGTTTAAAGTCACAGAAAGCATTCTAACTGTGCATGGCTATAATGCCTATTATATGTTCTGTTCACCCATAGAACGTGAAAGAGTGAAAGGGGGAGGTAAATCTATCTGCATGAATGATAATCTCACCTCAAGATTGGTCAAACAATAAGACAAGCTGGAATGGAGAGAGGAGATTCTGCCAATAGGGCTGACTGCAATTAACGATATAGACAATAGGCAAGATGGGGGTGGAAGTTATTGGAGAAAACTGGCAAAGGAACAAGCGTTTTGGGAGCAAATAGCTAGAGAGGGAAAGGTAATAGAATGGGAAGAGGCCAAGAATTTGTTTGGACTGCAGGTTAGAGACTGCCTTCCCTATCAAGGATTGATATCAGAGTATAGGCAAAAAGAAAGAAATAAGGGTGTCCTAAATGAAAGACCAGCACTTTTAGAGTTTTAGTAGAATCTAAATAGGAAGCTGCTATTAAAAAATGAATAATTAGTACAGCATATAAAATACTGTATGATAACTATAAGAATCAATCAGAGGAGTTTAGAAAGTATTGTGTAGAGAGATTGGATAAACAATTCACAAAGAAACAATGGGAGGATATAGGTATGTCTCCCAAATATGCAACAAAATCTAGAAGATTTGGGATTTTTGCTTGGAAATGTTTACAGAGATATTTTATACCCACAGTAGACTACAGATAATTTTTCCTTAGGTAGACAGCAAATGTTGGAGGTATGACGGGGAAGAAAGATATAGTTGGAAACATATTTTCCTGGGAGTGCATTGGGTTGGTGGAGTTTAAGGACTCCATGCATGATGCACTGTCAGAGTTGCTGAGTGGGTGGATTTGTGTGATGAGGAAGATGATTTTTCTGAGCTATGATACAGAATCAGAATTGCCTAGACATGGTTAGGCCTTGCTGTTTCTAATTATGGTGGCTGCCCAAAAAGCAGTTACTAGAAAATGGAAATCAAAATGTAAACCAGCAATATTAGAAGTAGTGAATATAGTAACAGAGACAAAATAACTGGAAGTGGGATCTTTAGAAAAAGGTAGGAGCAAACTACATAGGAAAAAGGGAATTGTGGGAACAATGCATACAGGGAGGAATGCGGTTTAAAGAAGGCAGGACTTAATTGAGTTATGTAATGTTTGACTGAAAATGATTGGTTAGAGTATAAGTGATGTTTGATATTTGCAACTGTGAGTGTGTCATTATAGTTTGTGATGTAAAGTGCTTGCAACTAGGATTGTCTTGGTGTAGTTTGGTTTCATTTATAAAAATGTATGATTGATTATGTTGTAAGTGATGGTTTAATAAAGATGCTTCTTGTTTAAAAAAAGGGGACAGGAACTGAATACCATGGGTCCAGGATTCATTGGCACATGAAAAGATGTTTTGGAGGGCAACTGACTGAACGGATGGGACTTCAAATGAGAAAAGGAGCCGATTTGGACAGGGGCAAGGATATGTCTTTGTTGATGGACAAATGAGGCAATCGGATAAAAAAGGTAGATGGGTGTGATTATGTGAACTCAACTACTTCAGTTGTTAATATTTCAGGATATGTTTTATCTGAAGCTTTAATTTCTGTATTAGATTTAGGTCTAAAAATTGTGCCAACTGTCATCCCTCATTTGTATAATGTAAAAAGTGAACTATTTAGATTGATATGGAAATTACATCTTGTGCATTATTTTTCCAAGTGGAGCAAGGGTGCAATGATATGTTAAATCTCAGTTCGGGGGAGAGTTTCTATTCTTGTGCCTCTGATATTGATGGATGGAACAGTGTTTAGCTTAATGCATATTGCCCTTTGGACACTTCAAAAATGTCTTATAAAAGTACTTTCTTACCCCCATTTAATAATGAAATTGTTCAACAATTCTCTGGTGTTTTACATTTTTCTATTGATACACTGGTTAATAATTTTTTACCTAAATGGAATTTTGTGTATAATCTTTCTGAAGAACAATGGCAAGCTCTAAAATATTTAAATATGAACAATGAGTTGGTTGTCAAGCCCTCTAATAAGGGCAACAGGATTGTGGTGATGAATTATAAACAGTATACGGAAATGGGGTCTATATTAAATCAGCAAATGCTTAAAATAGCGAATGCTGATTTATCGACCCTTCAAAAGCAAAAGCTTAAAATCCAGAAAACACGGAACAGCGATTTTTTTTTTCCCCAGGGAAAAAAAATCGCTGGGCTGTTTTTGCGACTTTGCCATTTCTTCTACTGTGGTGCAATCTCGGAGTTGGTATATTTAAGTAGGGGGGTTGTGGGGGGTGCACTGCATTTAGTGTTTTGAAAGTTTTTTTTTTTTTTTTGTGGAACAGCGTTTTTTTTTTCCCTGGGGAAAAAAAATCGCTGTTCTGTTTCTTCGGGATTTCAAGTTTGCTTGATATGATTTCATATAGACCTTGGAAATGTGTTATACCTTGTTGAATGATGAAATAGTTCATAAATGCTGTGATATAAATAGCTATATAGATGCCATAAACAAGATCAATTGTTATTACAGAAGGGCTATAGGTTGGGTTATTTTAACCAAAATGATATTGATAGGAAATTTTCTGTACAAGGTAGCAAATTGGCTGCATTTTATTGCTTACCTAAAATTCATAAAGGCTTACAGGCTTAGAAAGGAAGACCAGTCGTTGCGGCCTGTAAGTACGTTCTTCATAATATTGGTATATTTTTACATTGGTACTTATTTTCCTTTGTTAATAATACTATCTTTTACATTAGGGACAGCTGGGATTTTATTAGCAAAATTTCAGATTTGAATATGGGAACCTGATATGCACTGGGTGCTGTTAGATGTCCAAAGCTTGTATATGTTTTGCAATATTTACAGTACTTTTGGGGGGGGGGGGCTAGTCCTAAGGCAGCTTTTATAGTTGACTTAGTTAAGTTTTGTTTGTAAAACAACTTTTTTGCATTTATTGTATTCTGTGTGTGTGCTTTCAGTGTGTTAATGAAGAATTGTTCCATCAACTTCAGGTAATGGCTATGGAAGCTGCCTTTGCTCCCATGTATGCTAATTTAACTATGAGTTTTTTTGAAACTGAGAATATGTTTCAACAAGAATTTTTATTAAATATGTGATAAAGTATATTTGTTTCATTGATGATATAATTTTTGTGTGTAAGGGGAGTATGGATAAGGTTGAGGATTTTATTAAAGTCTTACATAACAACAGATGGCCTACAGATGGGTAAGGAATTTATTTTTTTGGATGTACATCTTAAAAGTTAATCTGATGGGTCTATTATTTCCTCTGTCTGTAGGAAAAATGGGGTTAATACTGAATTTTTATTTGGTACTAGCTGCTATCCCCTCCATGTATTGGCTTCCTTGCCTTATGGAGAATTTTCTCTTTTGAGTAAACTTTGTAGTAGGGATAATGAGTTTAATGTGGAGGTGAAACATATATTTGACATGTTTATCCATAGAGGATATGATAGAAATATAGTCATCAATGCTCCACATGGGGTTATTTGTAATAGAGATGGTGTTAGTTATGATAGTTATAGCAAGTGGGATGGAGGTACATTGAGATATGAAGGTGATTTTTTCCGTCCTTTTTTGAAAATGGTTGGGAACTCTATAATAGTAGTAATTATGGTAAGGGTTATACAGATATTTATTTTGTCACCACCTATAACTTAGTAATGGGGTTAAAGAAATGATAGAGGATTTTTGGCCTATGTTACTTAAGGATCACAATTTGGACAAAGCTAGTCAGAAAAAAGCCTTTGATTTCTTATAAAAATGGATGTGGTATTGGTGACTTAATTGTGCATAGTAAATTTAAAATGCCTGATGCTAAAATTGACAAGCTTAGTTTTTCTAGGAAAGGTACAGTCTCGTGTGGTGTTTGTTCTACCTGTCCACTTGTTGTGAATACCTTTACAACTATTAATGGTTTTAGATGTTATCCAAATCAAAGTTTTCCATGTAATACTGTTAGTGTTGTTTTCATTTTGAAGTGCCCCTGCAATCAATTTTATGTGGAGGAGACTAAAAGGATGTTCAAAGTTAGGATCCAGGAACATGTCAGGAACATAAAAGATAATAATAAAGATAGACCATTAGCCCTTCATTTTAAAGACTATCATAATAGTGATTTTAGGGTTTTAAAAAGTTGTGTCTTGAAGCATGTTTGTGTGGGTCTGGGGGAAATGACATCTGTAAAGGACAAGTTGTTGTATAAAGAAGCTTTATAATGAAATATGACACTTTGATTCATAAGGGACTGACTTTCACTGCAAGTATTTAATCAATTAATTGTAGTTCATTGTTTTATTGATGGGTGTGTTAAGTTGTATATATATATATATATATATATATATATATATATATATATATATATGTATATGCTTTTTAGCAGTGTGTTTGTACTCCCTAAAGGTATTTGTCTAGGCACTAGCATGTATAAATAACATTTGTTCCTGTAGCCATTTGTGGTTTGTTTTTTGGGAAGGAACTGAATAATTTATGTAATGTTGCTTAGGTTATATGAGCTATAGCAATATATGTGAAGTATAATGTTTGTTAATGTTAATTTGTTAATACAGTTTGATTACTTTTGTATAAATGTAAATTTGCCTATGTCACAAGTGATAATTAAATAAAGGTGTTAAAAAAATATGACAAGCTCGAACTACTCCATGTCCAATTTTATGTGGAAAAACCTATTCCCATATTCTTGCTAGTTAAAGGTCCCCCTCCATGAACCAGGATGCCCACATGATACCTAGAGCTATTTGAATCACTCAACATCCAGCCCAAAACCATACTCATGAGTGATTTTAATTACCCTTTCATTAACTGGAAGGCATACATGACCACTAACATACAGGCTCAAAGTTTCATTGACTTTGTAAATTCAAATACCGTATAGCAGCTGGTCTGTACTCCCACCAGGGGAATAAATATCCTAGAACTGATATTCACAAATATAAGAGAGCCCTGCTCCCCTCATGTGTGATGTCTTCACTGGTAAGATCAGATCACAAAGTGGTCTCCTTGGAAATTAAGGTAAAGATAAAACCCCCCACTGAACCTCAAGAACCTCAAGAACTTTAAAAACTTTTCTAAAGCAAATTAATCCCTAATAAGTGATGTCCTAGCTAGATTATAAGCTCCCCCAAATCCAGAAAACACAGTAGCCTATACAGAGAAGTATACTAGAGCTCCGTACAACAACATAAACAACTGCCTAGTACCAAACCAAAATAAGCCCAGGTTAAACCACAAAAACAAACCACCCTGAGGGATCCCTGGTCTTAACAGATTATACAACAAAAAGAAAATCCCATCTAACACAAAAAGGGAATGTGCACAACAGATCAATAAGTCCCTCATTAGTATAAACAAGCAGAAAAGGAACTAGTAAAGTCTTTGAAAGCTGATTTTAAGGTAAAAATAGTCTTCAAAGCTAAGGATAACCATATGGCATTTTTCAGTTATGTCCACAATCTTAAGGACAACACTCAGCAATGTGCAGGATTAGTTATTGACAGCATCTCCTATACTCAGATAGCTGACTTAGCAAATCTATTGGCTGATTAGCTCTAACTTCACTCCTCCATCACCCCGAGTTCTCCCCCAAGAAATACTTTCCACCACTCCTCCACCAATTGTTACTAAAGACCAGCTAGCCACTGCACTCTCTAAAGCTAAAAACTTGGGATGAATGGGGTCTGACCATATACCAGGTTACCTCTTAAATAATTTGAATAGGGACCTATCAGGCTCAATAGGTTTTTATTTAACTATGGCTTCCTGTAGCCTCCTGACTACTTTTGTTCTGATAAAATAGAGAACAGCTATGATTATCCCCCTGCATAAAAGTGGGCCATCAACTAACCTGGGAAATTACTGACCAATATGCTTGACTAGTCTTGTTTGTAAGGCCATGGAAAGAATAATCAGGACTTGATAAATAAAGACATAGAAAAGCAAATACTGGACTCAATCCAATTTGTCTTTGTAAAGGGCAGGTCATGTGTAGTAAATCTGATGAACTTCATCAAGAAAGTCACTAAGGCCAAAGATGAGGGTAAACAGTGCAAACCGCCTACTTTGACCTGGCCAAGGCACTGGACACAGTTCCTCACTCAGGTATTATAAGTAAATTCACAGAACTGGGCATAAATCCCTACATCGCCAAACAGATAGCAAATTGGCTCAAGGACAGGACACGTGATCAAAGTGGGTGATTCATGTTTCAAAAAAGAGGCTTGTTACTAGTGGCGTACCACAGGGCTCATCACTGGGACAACTCCTGTTCAGAATTTATTTCTTGGATGCCAAGACCAGTGTGGAAGGCCTCCGGATAACAAAGTTTGCAAACAACTACAAGCTAGGGGCAATCACTGAGTCTCACAGTGATGTAGATATCCTTCAGGAGGGTCTAAATCAGGTAAATTATTGGTGTCAGAATCACAGACTGAAACTAAACACAAAAAAATGCATTATTGCACTTTTTGGGAAATCAAATACTGCTGTTAACTACCACATTAAAAACACAACCCAAAGAGTAGACTCAGCGTTAAGGGATCTGGATAGCCAGGTAGATAGTAGCCTAAATTTTGACCATCATTTATCTACAGTAGTAATTTATAAGTAAAGGTATGCCATCCAGATGTAGGGAGATTATATCCCACTGTAGAAAGTCCTCATTTGACCAGTAATTGAGCACAATGTGCCATCTGGAATGTACTTGACCAGTCACCTACAACAGCTGGAGTGAACGCAAAGGTTCCTTACAAAGAAAATACAGGATATAAACAACATGTCCTATGAGGATAGACTGAAGGCCCTGTCCCTTTACTCTATCTCCTATCGACTTTTAAGAGATAACCTATGTATGACCTGCAAGACACACTGAAATTCAGTCCTGATGGAGCTGCTGTTGTTCCGCAAGACAAACAGCATGGAGGTCACCCATTCCAGGGATCTGAACTTAGTCAGTGTATCAAAAAATATTCTGGAAAGATCGATACGTTTCCCGAAGATTGCCACTTCTTTGGAATAGGATTCCTGTTCATGTAAAGCAGAGCCTTACCCTGACCCTCTTCAAGACCAATCTAAATCGATGGATGGGGAACCATAAATTCACACCTGAGGTGGTGCCTATGTCCCTTATGGATAGGGGCAATCTGTAAAATATGTGAAAATACCCAAAGCATAGACAAAAACCCATGCCTTCCTCCTGCCCCTAGAAGATATATGCTGGGTAAATTTGGGTTATATAGGCTAGGCTTGTAAAGGCTCTTGAGCTGTTAGCCTAGTAATCTCCTATGAACCTTTCAACCTAAGAACCAGTGCATTGCTTATGATTTACAAGTTACATTTCCCATTAAGAATAAATAATAAGAAATGAAATGCAGGGCAGTCTTCAAATTACCTCCTTAGCTCACCACTTCTCTAAACATTCCTTTAATAATCAGAGTCCTCAAGGTGGTCCTAGATTAGTAGTAAGAAGTACCGCTTATCTAAAGCCCAGAAAAGCAAAACAGTATGTGGCTTCAACTTTCCTACATCAAAGCAAAAGTGTCATTGCCAAAGCTATTTCAACCTTTATAAAAACAAGAAGCATATTTTTATAAGCCATTCTCATCAGAGAAGATGGCAACTAATCAGTTCACTGGTATGTGCATGTGCTGCGAAAAGTTCTTCTTATTGGCTTCTTGACAGATAGCAAACTTGTATTCAGTCAGTTTTGTATACCCTAGTGTTTGTTTGTTTATATGAGTTGCAGTTTGCCCACACTAGATGGAAAGAGGAATAGTGCTCCAAAAACTGGACTTCAAATCATTGTGGTTTTGCAAATTCACTGGTCCTAAAAGTGGACTAAATGAAGGTGAAGTAAATGCAAGTCAAGCATCTGTTATAATACCTTCCTAACAACCTTTCAGTGGCAGCTTTAAATCCATTTATTTACAGAAGAAATAAATGCATTACTACTCTCTAGCTCTCTCTCTCTATGCCTCTCTCTCTCTGTCTCCAACTACACCAATTCTTAAAACATTCTGCCATTGAGGTGCACTACAGTAAAACAGGCCGTTTCCAGCCATATGCTCAAAATGAAGGGCCTGCTATCTGAACATCTGAAGGCCCTGCTATCTGAACATCTGATGGTCCTGCTATCTGAACATCTGATTCCCTGCTTCTCATACTTTGCACTGGATTATAGGGGGAACTGGAGCCCATCAGGGGTATAATCTGATGATTCAGTATTGTTGTCCGACTTCTATTTTGTTTTCTACTGAATTTTACTTTGTTTAATATGGCAATTAAACATGAGTAGCTATAAAAGAATGAATAGCTTGACGGTAGATGTAACATATCATGGTTTTACTGTTCCCCTCCATGTGTTCTCTCAGATTCCTCTCATCACACTTTTCAGCTTAATGCTAATTTCAGATTCATTACTCATAGCCTTGACACCTCGTCTCAGAGGGAGATCAAAGAGGTCAGAGGGAGAGTCATGCTGTAGAAACAAAAAAAAAAGGATAATCTTCTCATCTGCTGGAATACATAGCTGAAAATCCTATAGTTTTGCATGCACTGAATTCTCTTTCTCTTTATTGATTTGAATGACTGCTGAATTATTTTCTGTAGCACATTTCTCCTGAAAGTATGTGTCCTATCTTGAAGAAAAGGTTACAAAAGTAGCTCAAGGAACAAATGTAGCAGGTGTTCCTATTCCAAAGCATTCATCCCTATTCCCACTGTTTCTGCCTTTCCCCTTCTGCTCTGAGAAATCTGGTCACATGCTGCATTGCATGTAGCTGGCTGAAAAGAGAACAGCTCACCTTCATGTCTTATGTCTAGTGTCAGTTTTATAAATGTGTCTGCAATTTACCTAAATTTAAATTTCTGTTTGTTTAGCCAGCCTGAGCAGAAAATTTATTTGCAAGTTATATATTTGTAACGGGTTTCTAATTTATATTTGTAAGCAGGCCAAATAAAATCTGACAATTTTTAGTCTTTTGATTCACTTGGAATTAATTTACTTGTCATATGTTTTAATTTAGACTAGACAGAAATATAAACATGGCTATGCCTCTTGTACAAGTCTGTAAGGTTTCTATTTTATCTTGCTTTTGTAGTTAGCACTATACAATAAGCATGAGACACTCAATTTCCTTTAACCTTCAGAAAGAACTATGGCAGCTCTACCCTGCTGTTCTCTTTACCCTAAAAGAGCCCACTTCACCTATAAAATAGCATTTTTTTGCTAAATACCAGTAAAACACTGATTACCTCTTATTGGTCAATGATATGTTATCACTAGTACAGAAGACAGTCCCATCGAACCTTGTGTTGGTATATGAAGTCTTGGGTTATTTTATGTTTATCTCAAACAGCGTGACATGCATGGAGCTCCACTCCAGAAAAGATAACAGAATATGAGTGCAAGCTGGCAGTCAGAGGTGACCAGGTAAGTAAAGAATTGGAAGCAGTGTCACAACTTACTCTATGGATTTGGTTCAGGAGGGTAATAGGAACAAAATCATATAAAGTATTTGCCTGCAGGTAGATATAGAACATCAAAGGGATTTTAGAACCATACTTTATGTAAGTCAAGTAAGGCAATAAAACTAAACACTGACAGTATATCCAATAACAATCTGAAAAACAATACTTCACAGCATTACCTTTGCATGTAAATGCACAAACGACTTGAAATTATAATATGTAGGGCATGCCACATCACAAAAATACAAAGTATACCATGGAAAAAGAAGGCTAGCCTGCATAACAAAATCATGACATTTTTGGCCATATCAGTTTGGCAATCATTTTGTAAAACGGTATATACAACCAGAACTTTAACATTTGCTTGTAGCCGCTTACTGGATTGTGTCAGAATTTGAAACTCACATTTTGAGAAAACTTTTAAAAACAGTCTTGCTAACATGAACATTTCTCACCCCAGCAACATTGGCAGCAGCAGTAATAAAGAAAATAAACAAAACAAAAAAAGTCTTCAAAAAGCAATTCCTTCATACATTTTTTTCAAAACAAATCTTTATTGATATTATTAACCAATTCAAAATTAAAGCATTTAGTTATTTCTTATCATGACCACCTAAACACCATCAATCCAATAGTCATACATTCTCCTAAAAAAGTCTGAGCAATAATCTTATTTCACATAGTGCCTAAAACAGATACCTATAAACATTCATTATTCAAACTATATGCATATTCTGTTCGACAGTATGTCTTTATGAATTTATTTGTTTATTAACTGTGTAAGTGAGCCAGCTAACAGGCCCTTTTCAGCCAGAACTCAAGGTAGAGAATATGCTTTGCACATTTTGGCCTACAGCTGTATGTCTGTTTACTTTATTAACTACTATGCTTTTGTTGCTACATTTCCGGAACCTTTATTTTAGATATGATCTGAATGTAAATGCCAAACATGTGACTTCTTAATTGGCTGCAGCGCTCCTCCATGATTCCCTGATTATGATCTGCATATGTGCAGACTGACTGGCTCCTCCAACATGTTGGCTCTAACCTAGTTCCACAACCAATTCCCCTGCCACCCCCAATCTCTCCAAATTAAATACACTGATTCACACCTACCTATGAAACCAGAAACCAGTGAAGCACCTCTTTAAAGAAATGTACAGCAAACCATTTCATTTTAAAGATAATGCTAGTAAACATTTGTCCCAACTTCATTACAGCTCTCCAACTCCAGTAAATTAAACTCTGCAAAACCTTATCAATTCCATTAACTCCAACAGCTTAAGTAACACTCCTGATAATTGCAACTACACTACCAAATATTTATAAGTATTAAACTGCAACTGAATAAATGATGTTAACTAAGCAGACAACCAAGCAACAGCCTTCTCTTCCCTTACTTCTAAAATATAAAACAGAGGTAATCCAGAAGGATTGAGTCTAGTCTGCTATTCCACCTGTGACCTAGAGAGTGATAGCAAGGTACAGAGTATAAATGATTAGTCTAGGTAAAAATCACTTTAACAAGCATATCTAGAAGACTCTCTCTCTCTCTCTCGCTCTGATACCCTCCCTGTGTAAGGAATAAAGACACTTTGTTGTGAAGCTTCAAGTAATGTATTCAGTTATGTAGGTAGATGGATGAGTGTTTTGGTTCTAATGGTTGTAAAAGTCATTCAGTGTCGCTTTATCCCCCCTTCCAGATGATAAAAATTTAATCAATGAAATGGAGATAGGATTTCATCAATGCAAAATAGGGGCTTTGGTGCACTGTATCTATCTCCCATTTTCTAAGAGGCACATTTGACAGGCTTGGGGCCGTGGTTGCCTCCATAGCTATTCCAGTAGTCTGCTTATAAAAACCTGTTGTTAAACATGGCATACTTCTTCCTAAGGGTTAGATCCAATAACCTTCCTAGAACTTCTGCCCCTCCTGGTTACACATTCCTGTCTTTTTCATATGCCTCTGTTGCAGCTTGAATATAGTAGCTGTGTGGAAATACTGCATTAAGTGCTTCCACATCTGTTGTGACCAGGCTTGTGGAATTGCTGAGTTGCTGAGTAGAATATCTCTAATTTTACCCAGAGAGTCTAAAATAAAAGATTTGTTGGTCTCTGCCATTGGTTTTATCCAGGCATCAAGGTAGACAGATATTGTCTCAGTTATGGAACCACCACTTGCAGCTACTGGTCTGTAAAGAGGACCAGAGATATTAATATGGGGTTTTGAGATCCCAAAGAATCTTGGTATTTTTGGGTGAGGGTGACCAAAAAGTAAAAAATCTTGGCATCTAGTAAATCGCCCACATGCAGCATTCTTAGTCTCTCTTTCAAATTATTATAAGCAACATTTGCAGTGTTAAAATCAGATTTATTGTAAAGCCTGATATTGTCAAGTATGGTCTCAATCTTGCAGATATATTTGGCTATATTTGTGACTAGGATGCCTCATTTTATCTGCCCTCATGATTCTGTCTTATCTCTGCTCAGATTTTTTAGAGCAGCCAGTTAGTTCCTCTTTGCTAATGTTCTATAACTTCTTCCTAGGTGGTTTACTGAGGGCCTTGCGAATATCAGCTCACATTTGCTCTCATATGCACTCAGGGTGAGGTGCACAGGGGGAAAAATGTCATTGCATTTTCTTCCATTTTATACCATTGTCATTTCTCTCAATACTGCCTTATTTTTGTCATTGAAAAATACTTTTATGATTCAATTTACTCACATACAGTTTAACATATGTCATAGTTTTCACCAAATTACTTCTGTTAAAAGGTATAGAACTTAGACCATTAACAAAGATTTCTTGCTGTAGCTGAGTCAATGGTTTTGCTGAGTTGTTCCTAACCATAGTCCTATTTTGTTTTTGGTTCTGGTGGGTCTCTTCTGTTGTGTTGATCTCTTCAAGTCACTCATCTCCATGGCCCTTTCTGGGACTGGTTCCTCTGTTGTTGGTGCCCCTATGGAGACCTTTCAGTAAGTGTGAAAGACTGCTCTGTTGAGCGCATCCCTGATGGAGTCTGGTGGCTCCAGTAAGTGAGTGTCTCCCACTGTGGTGTTATCCTCATGTCCTGCTGCCTCATGCTGGTGGTGGGTGCACCTAATTCTGGTCCAGGTTCCTGGTGGCTCTGGTGAAATCATTAGAACAAGAGCACTGATCAATATAGCCTACTTAACTGAATAAACTACTTGAAACTTCAACAAGGAATTTTTATTCCTCTCACATGGAGGATATCTCCTAGATCTGCTAGCTAAAGTGATTATATCTGGACTAATTATTAGTGATCTGTTACTTCTAAAATATACTACAAATAACCAATAATCACCACAGATCTCCGTACCAGGATCCAATGAAGGCAGTCCCACAGCTTGATGTAAAGGCCAATGTGAAAAAAACTTATTTAGATCCACAGAGAAACTTTTCAGTCCACAAAACACGAACTCGAACACTGTATAATTATAAGAACTTTTATTGGCAGCACAGCACGACAATGTTCAAAATGTTCCAAGCAGAATGCAAGCAAAAAGATTTAGCGCTTTCATTTCCAAAACAGGAAACTTCATCAGAATACTACAAATAACACCGCAACAATTTACATTATGTACACACATGTAACACTTGCATTATATTGTTTTAACTTCTACCACATCATAGCAACAATCTTAATAAAACACAACATACAGCTAAAAACCTTGCACACACCTCAGCCACCCCATACAAAATGTTTTACTACTACACAACTACAAAATATTCTGCTGTGTACTGATAAATGCCAATTGTATAATAAACAAGTTGAATCATATCAGTCCCTTCTTGAATACCTACTCACCTGACTTAGTGGACATTACAGAATCTTGGCTCAGAAATGATTACCACTATGTCCACCACTTCTTCCATCGTACAACTTCATTTGTGATTCCTGTTGAGATACAGTAGGTGGTGTAATACTGCAGCATAAATCTACACATACCTAATTAAACCCATCTCCTGATGAAATCCTCAACTGGATGCTTTCCAAATTGCCTTACAAGTCATCTTATAACCAGTACATTGAAGTAGCTTGTCTTCTACCACCCTCTTCACTACAAAAATTCCAAATAATAATTCACAATGTTCTACTGGCAATCCCTCCTAACATACAGATTACTTTTCTTGGTCCAACAACACAAGATATGTCAGAATTTCTTGCTGATTTTAAACTTCTTCAATTTGTAAATCAGACAACAAAATCAAATAACAAAACAGCCACTATTTTCCTATAGACCGCACGATCTCTTCTCACCCTGCTAAGATTTCATCATTAACTACTCATGATCTCCTCTCTCCATTCTAACATTTCATCATTAACTACCCTACCAACCACCATCATTGACCACTACTCCATAAAACTTCATCCTAACATACCCCACCCAAGACAATCTCCTTCAGATCAAAATTATTGAAAATCTCTCTTGATGTCTTTCTTACCTCTCCCCCATATATTGCATTCCAATACTTAGTATGAAGGATACAGACAGCTCTCACATTCAACTATCACAACTCATTTTCTCTTTCCAACACACCTATCACATATATTTACTGGAGTCTTTACGCACAATAGAACTGAATGGCTCTCTACATAACTTAAAACATTAATACAACTTTGTGATGAGGCATGTCAAAACCAGAAAACAAATTCCACACTACAAAATAGAGAGTGCTACATCTTCCTAATACATTTGAACAAGAACTTCTCAGGCACAAAGTCAAATACATGAAAACAAAATATAGTCCTCTATTACACTCACCCAAAAAAGTTCTGACTGGTGATGGATACCCTTATAGGCAGGGATCCACTCAAGAAAATCGACACAAAAACTACATAGCATCTAAGTGTGACAACAACAAGGATTTTGGTCAGGTGGAAGTACTATCACTGCACTATGAACCCTAACAGATGACATTCTATCCATCATGCATATAATCAACCTAAATTAAGCAATTTTCATTGACTGAAGTGAGCATTTGACATGGGTGATCACTCCATTCTACTAAAACACTTTATATACACTGTGATGCATCCACAAGCCACTTAGTGGTTTGACTTCCTAACTAATAAATCCTTCAGAGAACAAACTGGCTCTTTCTTTCCTCACACTTCCTTCACTGAATCAGGAGTTCCATAGGGCTCAGTATTTGCCCACATATTATCTCCAGTCTTCATAAACAATTCCTTCCCTACTTAGATGGTATCTTCATTTACAAGTCTAGCCATGGGCACTTTGATATCCAGAATCAACTTCCACACTTACTTCTATAACTGAAAAAATGGATTCTCACACACACAAAAAGAATCCTGCACATTACCCCCCCCCCCACACACACACACACACAAAATCCATACTGTTTGGAACAAATAAGAATCTAGCTAAACACCCATCCACACTCCAAATTAGAGATAATTTTAGCAACAGTATAAAAAACATTGACATCCTTTAGGTACCTGGGCATTTGGCTCAATCTGTTCTTTAACTTTCAAGCTATCACTGAAAATCTCATAGCCAGAATAAACTGCCTCCTATTCTGGAGCCAAATCTGTCCATTTCTCTCTCTCTCATGCTCTCTTTCTACCTACCAGGACAGCCACAGGGAAAAGCATTGCTCTTGCACAACTTAAATATGTCTTACCATGGTTTGAAAACCTCTTTGATCAAAAACACAACTATTTTACAGTTCTAATCTGATCAAATATGTTGCTTCATTACCAATTCCCCAATGAAATTATTCCCTCAAACTTGGCAAAACCCAATTACTTCCTGTATTAGGCAGAGCTAGCTTCCTTTTGGGCTCTCTGCTCTTTAAACTCCTTCACTAAGACAGCCAATCTTCATTCTCTATAGAGGAAAATCTTATCCACCACATCCTATAATACAAGGATCCAACACTCCAAATCCCCAAAACCAAACTGCACATGTCTGACCACAGCTTCTCTGTCCTCACTCTAAAACTATGGCAGTTTATCCCATCGTATCTCACAGAAATCTCTGGCTACCCTAAATTCTGACCACAACTCAGTGTATATAAATGCAAAATAAATGCAAATTCCATAATACTAGACACATAACATAACCTCAATTAACTCAACATCACTGCTCTATGCCAAGCCTCTACATCTTTACCTCACTACTACCTTAACTCCCCTCTGTTATCTTCTACTATCTCATCTGGAAATAAATACATAGTTTCATTATTAGGTCAGATGTACATTAAGCATAATAATTTGCTGATGTGCAGAAATGTCATCCACAGAGTAAACAGAAGCCCTCCTGGCATATTTGGTGACCTGGATCTCTATAGTCCCCTGACTTTTACCCTTCACTGCAGGAGTACTAAGGCTTGTTCCTCAGGTTGATCCCTATAGTCAATCAAGCAGTGTATATGGTGTTCACACACCCTAACTGACTAAACTCTTTTCTGCTTGTTTTATAATACCTATAAGTAAAACTCTCTTAACTTATTACCTTGCTGGGATCCCCTGCTTGAGCAGAACAGTGTATCCACCCCTCCATATTCTTAAATGCTAGGCAATCCTAGCTAAAAGTAAGGCAATAAATAATTAAATCTTCTTTATCATTTTCACTTGCTAAACATCTACCCAAGACTTGGCCATTCCTAATTTACTGATTCTAGGGCTTACACAACACATATAATAACGTCAAACAAAAACTCTCTGGTTCCCCCAACACTCTCCAAAAGATTCTTAAGCACACTTCTGGACACTTTTCTCTGCTTTTCCATAGGTATTTACCTGCTTACTGACAGTTTTCCTTTCTTCATATTTTCTCTTTCTGCATGTGCCTTCCACCTGGAAGGTCTTTAAACACTCACTTGACTTCTGGATATGCCCATGCATCTCTTGCCATATTGCTTTCCTACTATACCTTCTTTCCCTGTGCAAAGTGAAATTCATAACTGCCATTTTCACTTCAGCTTAGTCCCGTATTTTTCATTACTCCCTGCCCTAGCTATTCCCACTAAGGCAGAGGTCACTTTTAAGTAAAAAAAACAAATGTCTTTTTTAATCTTAATATTTTGCTAAATTGATTTCTGCAGATACTGATTGTTTAATCATTTCAGTTTACTGAGATGTTTTTCAACTGAATTAAGTGAGAAGCTTTTTGCCATTGTGTTAGCTATGATGTTAAATGGTAAGGCATGAGTGCAGAAGAACTTCTGCTGTGCAAAGTTCATAGGTTCATAGATTAGTACTAGACTAACTGCCCTTGTGGGCCATTTTAAGCCTAGCCAATTACCACATGTGAGTATTGAACCCTGCACCCTGTGTCTGTAAGGTAAACCCCTTAACCATTATGCCGACCTCCCAACCCCTTAGAACTGTATTCAACGTGCTGCTTTCCTGTTACCATATCACATGCTTGACTAGCATTTATCTTGGCTATTATTTCAGATATGATTAAGTTTTACTATGAACAGGTGTACTCTATGCTCCTGTTTTTTGCTTAGTTAATAAAGAGATCTGCCATGTTGTTGAGACTATTGCAGTTCCAGATTCTAGCTTGCCAAATTTAAAGTCACTTTGTTAATAATTTTAGAGATATTTCAGATTTGAGCCTAACAATTTTAAAATTACTTTGTTAATAATTTTAGAGACATTTCACTGTTTGATACTTACTTGCCAGATGCTAGCTTGCCAATTTTAAAGTCACTTTGCTAATAATTATGGAGACATTCCACTATTTGGTGTATGAGTAATGATTGCATTTTTTTGTGAAGATAATTCTTTTAAATCTCAGAAGAGTTACCTGATTTCAATTGTATCCACCTACAAGTAAACTGAACAAGTTGGTTCCTTGGAGTTGGAAGTGGTGATTCCTCTCTTCATTTAATTGGATCTCTTATTGATTAGACTACTTTATGTAGTGTTTTTCCTATCTTACTTTCTGTATTGTAAGAGTCATATCTAGGTTAACAGACTAGGGCAAATGTAAAAACAGAATAGAAGAGATCATAAGTGCTTGCCTCAAAAACATGGCACATATCTATTTAAAATCCCTTCCCTGTGTGAATTTTTGCTTCAAAAAGCAATATCTGGGCTCAAGCATGTTAGCTGGGTTTTTTTGGAGAAGATTAATCATCATGACTTTTATGAAGGGGACATGTTAGTAACCATTGACATGAAGGATTTATACTCGGTAATTTGGCATGATAAGGACGTCGAATGGTTTGTGAATTTTTAGAAGAAAAGACTATAGAGCAAAGTAAAATTAACCTATATGAAGAAATATTAGAGTTAATTCTTAAGAACAATGTTATCTTTTCTGAGGGAAAAACCTATCTCCAATTAGAAGGGGTAGACATGAGGTCCAATGTTGGTGCATTATTTGCCAACCTTGTTATGGTTAGGTGGGAGAAGCAATTTGTGCTGAATGGCATTTATAAGGAGTCATTTAGATTTTACAACAGATACCTGGATGGCCTGTTCTTGGTCTGGATGGACACTAGACAGTATTTTAAAGACTTTATGACTTATCTTAATCAAACAACCTATTTTTTAGTTTTTACATCACCGATAGAAGACATCGGTATTCCCTGCTTGGATATATTATTGGAGAAGGACTACAATGGAAGGGTTTACATCTTGAGTATTCATAGGAAGCCCTCATGCTCTAATACCTTTCTCCATTATATGAGCTCACACCTGACTCATCAAAAGAGAGTTGTTGTTAAAGGACAGTACATTAGGGCAGCCAGGATGGTAAGTAGGGATACAGATTTTATTACAGAATGTAAAAATATGGAAAATATGTTTTTAAAGAGGTGATATCCAAAAAGAATGACAAAAAAATTGATGGACAAAGTAGTGGCTAAGAGGGAGTCCAAACATTTTGTACCAATTTTATCTGTGGAATTCCAGGTTTTTACCAGACCCATTAACCGCCTCGATGTTACCCCCTGTTTATATAAGAATTCTTTTATTAGCACCTTTAATTTGGATAGTGATCTAATTAAGTGGGGTTTTAGAAGAACTGGGCTATGTTTCAGGAAGAGAGTTAGAGTTATTTTAGATTGGGTGTTTAAACCCATGGTTGTATATAAAAAAAGATAGTACCTTGAAAAATATTCTTGAAAGAACCCCAGGAAAGTATCAAATTAACTCTTTGAACAGGGGGATGAAGAAATGTGGGCAATGTCATGTTTGCAAATGTATTAAAATGGGTGAATAATGTATAAAAGAAAACAGGCCCTTTGACATAAAGAGGAAATTCAATTGCCAAACTAAAGGTGTTGTATATCTTTGCCTTGTGTAAGGGATGTCAATGCTTTTATGTGGGAAAGACAGGATGTACCCTGAAAGAGCGCATATACAAGCACCTTTACGAGATTAAAAAGAGAAAAAATGAGTAATGCTTTGGCCAGACATATTTTGGCATATCCAGATCATGAATTTAAATTTGTTATCATGGAACAGGTTATAAAGGGTAAAGGGGGCGGAGCATGGACAGTGATGCTAGAAATAAGGGAGTTATATTGGCAGATTTTGTTTGATGCTTTTAAGCTACTAGGGTTGAATGATAACTGTTAAAACACAAAATCCAAAAGGCTCCAAAACCAGAACAAATCCAAGGCAAAAGGTTGCGAGCAGCAACTGTTTTATTTGGTAAACCACTTAAAGCCAACACAAAAAAATTACATATATATTAAGCATTTTCGTCTCTTATCGTAACTTCATTAGAATATAAAAAAAAGTTAAGTTGCAAAACTTTCATACACACATCCATGAGCAAAGACAACACTTCTTTTGATGTTTCAAGAGGGAGTGTCTCCAACCATTCCTAGGCAAAGTAGTATCATAATGCCATCTAGTGTTCGGAAGATTTAAGTGCACTTCATCTTGGCAGTGTGTAATCTTGCAAGCCAGCTAAAAAACTTAACTTTTTGGATTGAACAGATTATGTTTTGATATATATTAGCTTCTGTATCTTAGATTAAAAAATAAAAATAACATTAAAATGAGAAATATGTAGTCCTTTAACCATGTAAAATATAACTATGTTAAAATCGTATACATAAAAATCTCTCCAAAAAAAAAAACAAGTACCTAAAAATAACTCGACATTCTCTGATTCTACAATTGATACAAGTATTGCTGATTTTCTTAGTAAGGGTTTAACTTTTGTACCAGCGAGGAGGGAGAACTTAGCAAACACTTTAATTGGACATGAAACTCTACCTAAGGAAACATAATTTTAGAATTATGCTGGGGGAGAACAATGACAGGTCTGATAATTTTTACATACCTAGCAGCTTTAACCCACCTCTACACCCTATTTTAGGGATATATGAGAAAGTTTGCAAACTTAATTTAAGGAATGCTTTTATGGGGCAATGCAATGGTAACAGTAATTTGAGTGAAGCAACCTATTATTTGTTTTTTTGACAATTAAATGGTTGTCAGTGAACATCAGACAATTGTTACATTGTCTCAGTAAACTAATATCCACCCAAATGGCTAAGGAAAAAATTGGGAAAATGTATATCCATGATTTCAGGTCCTTTACTGGGTGAGTTACATGGTTGCGGAGCATAGGGGGTTAATAGTGGGCTGACTAAGGGTGGTTTTGGGGCTGGAGACTAGACTAGTCTATATAATGCTAAATTCAATGGGCAGTGCTCCTCAATGCACCCTTTGCTGGAGATGAACAGCTGCGTGTCTACATCTATAATACAGAGAGCTGTGTAGTAACAACACACACCACAAGCAAAGTCTTACCACATATCTGAGACAGAGCATATAATTCTGGTGCAAATCAGTTGCTTGGGGGACAAACTATTGGAGGAGCCCTCTCCTGCTATAATTCTCCACATCACAACTATGATGGACATCATTTCTCCCTGGCAATAGAGTCACTCACTCATACTACTCCATCACTGTGGATTTTTAACACCTATCTAACAACACAAGTGATATTGCATCGACTGCACAAGCCACAGGAGAAGTCTTACTAAAACCTTTACACAGAAAATATATTTGAAGGCATATCATCATCATTATAGAGCAGGCCATAGCTGTGGCTTTAAACTGATTGAAAGAGTGGTGTGATTTGTCTCAAAATCGTACATGACAGTAAATGTACCCAACTACATGTGTTACATAATCCAGTCATCCCTGTTAATATAGAAGCACACAAGCACTGAATACTTAGAGAATGCCAGATTCAAACTCACACTTTACTAATTCCACAATCTGGAGAACACTGTATCACTTTCCGACACCACAGGAGAAGGCTTTTTACTGTGTTGATGTTTTTATTTTTATTTTTTTTATTTATTTACCATTTGTTGACCGGGAAAGTCCGACTAGGTTCCGCAGAGCCTGTTTTTAGTGGAGACCCGGGGAGAAATACTCCAGATGTTGATGTAAATCACATTTCAACAAATGGGCTTATCAGTGTTTAATAAAGCAATTTTCCCTAATAAAATAGACAGAAACTAGAGAAATAGCCCTCTCTAGCTACACACTGTCACATCAGATCTGTGGGTGATACCATTCCTACCCACATGCACACACACACACACACACACACACACACACACACACACACACACACACACACACACACACACACACACACACACACATACACTCTGACACAAATGAGTCTGAATTAATGCCTCAATTTGAACAAACTATATAACTAACATCACAAGCTAGAGGATACTGATGCATCACAAGTGTCATATGAAAAGCTTGATTGCAGCTGTGAGACAGAGCACATTTGAAAGGATGATCTTATCAATGTGTTGCAGACAAGGTATTTTGGTTAAAACTGGAAAAAAATTGATTGGGGGAGCCTTATCCTGACTTAAATGTTTCTCCTGAGTAGAAGTGTGGGTGAAGCCTATCCTAGCTAGCACTACAGAGAGACACACACACATACACGCACACACACACACACACACACACACACACACACACACACACACACACACACACACACACACACACACACACACACACACACACACACACACACACACACATGCATACTGGTTCCACTCTGTCGGATTCAAGCAATCTACCTCTCTAGTTATGGATGTACTTTCATATTTTGAAATACCAAATAATCAAATTGCACTTGATCGAGACCAAAATCCCTAATGCACACAACACTGAAATTTCTAAATACCAAACCTCAGAAGATCAAAAATTGAAAGGCAGACCCACCACACACCCACGACCCAAAAAAACTTTGTTTTTAAGTTTTTGCAGGGGGGAGGGGCTGTGCCCCCTGCACCCCCCCACCCCCTTCAAATTAAATATTCAACTCAGAGGTAACACTACACTGAGCAAACCAGCCAGTAGATGTATTCTGCAACATGTTTCTAATTCTGAATGACAAAATAATGGTTAAATAAATAATAATAACATTAACTAAATACATAATAGTAGTAATGTACCCTTCTATAAAATCACTTCCTTACTTTTTTGTATAACATTGTTGTATTCCCCTTTTAGCTAGTTCCATCGCCATTAAACTCATCGTCTGTCATTTTCTTTACGTACAAAGTAAAAATCTTTAAAGGGATAGTACACTACGTATTCAAGCATAAGAAAACATCAGAGTATTCACCAATGTGTAATGCAATCATCTGAACTTTCAGAGATTTGCAAATTCAGGGGTTGTGGTCTCGATCAAGTGCAATTTGATTATTTTGTATTTTGAAATATGACAGTAGATCCTTAGTTACATAATATTAACCACAATCACCACAGGAAAAGTCATATTTTAACTGTGAGATAGAGCACATTTGAAAGGATGGCCTCATCAGTGTTTTGTAGAGAAGATGGCTTGGCTAAAACTAGAAGAAATTGATGAGGCAGACCTCTTGCAGTTTAAAAGGGGTTGTGGATGGATGGATGGATGAATGGATGGATGGATGGATGAATGGATGGATGGATTTGAAGGGACAGTGAAAAAAGACTAAAGCAAGGGAAAGTAGGCATCAGACTTCATCACATCAATGACAAGAGTAGCATCCCATAAGGTGTACATTACATCCAGCAGCCTAATAAATATGTTAGAGTAGCAGTCTTACAGCAGTTCTTTCAGTCTGTACTTCTATAGTGCAGTGTGTCTAAGCATATTTGCATGAAGATATCCTTACAAGTGCAGCTGAAGGCAAAATCTTCAGTTTGTACCATAGGACATGAAACACCATTTACCATCACTCAGCATTGGTGCACAATGCTAAGCATCACACAAATGCTGAGGACAAAAAACTGAAATGCTTTTTTATGGACCATCTTTGTCCATGTGTATTGTGTGTGACCTGATTAGACATGTGACAAGGGGTTGATACAATGGTGAAAATGGTGGACAATTTGGGCAAACAGAGGTAAAACATAAAGGAATGTGCAAGATAGTGCTGGGAGAGCACTATAGCTATCTACTTCTATGGAGAGTAGACATATACTTGTAACAAGAATTTGATGAATTGGAATAGTCACCACATCAGGGCTGTGTAACAATAACTGAATAATGTTGTATGGCCAACTGGACCAAATCAGTTGTGTCAGGCAAAAAAAAAGATGAAATGAAGAGTTATGGATTGGGAGTAATTTTTGGGGGGACATGTGCCCATTTTATTTATTTATTTATTTATTGTAGCAAAAAGGGTGTTGGGGAAGGTGGTTAGGAATAGCAGAGTTGGGTCGGGAAGGCAGTGTAGGTAGCAGGCGCAGACATTTAAAACATACAAGATAGACAAGAATGGTGATGACACGAAAGTTTGAAGGACACCTTGATTAGGTCTAGGCAGGGAATATTGGAAGAGCTTCCCACATCCAGCATTAGTGCAGTAATAATCTAGTCCTCACCCTCAGAACTGTCATCATTAGCTCCAGTCACAGATCCCTAGGTCAGTACCAGATGGGACATTGACTTTGGAATTAGATGCAAGGCTTTTTCTACTCTGCCAGTTGGACTCTGAGAACCCTCTCCATAATATCCTCCACCAGCCCTGTCAGTTCCTGATGGGTGACAATAGTGACACCTCATCTAGTACTCCTCCTGTAGGGTACCACTTCACCAACACCCGTGCAGAGCTACCTAATGCAGTTGGAGCAGGTAGTGCAGGAGTTGTAGAAGCAACATTAACAAGTTGGGGCACTGATGTGCTGGGTACCTGTGGTGGTATGGTGAGACAAACACTGCAGTGGTTAGTCTAGTTCTGCATATTGATGGTCATTTATATTAGCAATTTTTCCACACCAAAAAAAAAAAAAAACAGAGATGTAGAGTTGGGGAAGGGAAAACATATATAACTATATTGATTCTATATCAGATTATTATTTCAAAATATAGATAACTGGACACATAATTATGATGTGAAGTCATAACTGTAATAAAAAATCAGTGTAATCAGGGTCGACAGTAAACACAAAAAAGGAGGTGGTGTTGCCTTAATTTACCCCAACACCCTTAACATATGCTCTTTTGCCAATACTATTCCTAAATTCCATAACGCCAAAATCCTAATATCATTTCTTGACCTCAACAACTCCATAAAACTATGTATTACAGCCATTTATATTCCTCCTGGGAATAACATCCCAGTTCTAGAAGACATTCTTTCCTGGATTTCACATACAATAAAAAATGAAACCATTATACTAGGTGACATGAATATTGACTGGACAGAGCTACTTCCACTATCCAATCCCCCAGTAGTATTAATCTATTCCACTTTACTCAACTAATTACTTCCACTACTAGATATAACTTCAAAAATAATAAAGGCTCAATTCTAGACTGGAATTTAGTCTCAGACCCTTCCAAATATCAAGTTGCCGGCACCCTTCCAAATTCTTTTAATGACCACCTCCCAATCTACACTATTTGTAACTGCACATCTCTCTCTAAAGCTGAAAATATTAGAGTCACACAAAACTTAAGCAAATTCTGCCCCCTTAGATTCAATACTATCCTTAAAGGTTACAACTGGAGCAGTCTCAAACCCTTGCCACTAGATGACGCCCTTCTTTATTTCAACAATTCCTTTCTTAATATTGTCTGCAGACTGGCACCTACTATATCCTTCAGAATCCAATCCAATCAAACCCCTTGGTTTTCTAAAACTACAAAAGAAATCATGCAAAACAGGGACAAAGCCTGGAAACTCTGGTGTAATTCTAATAACCCCTCTAATCTTATCCACTATAAACAACTTCACAACCAATCCAAAAAACTTATCCGAAAAGATAAGCAACAATATTTCATGAACCTACAATCACACCGGAAAAATAACCCTAAACTCTCCTGGTCTTCTATAAATAATCTTCTGAAACCTGGCACTAAAACCAACACTTGTCCCTTCCCTAATATATTACCTGACCTTATTGTCTTCAAATTTCAATTCATATTTCATTGATACAATAGCTAATCTCACTGCTTCCTTTTCCTCCCCCCTTCCTAGCAATCCTAACCTCAACTCATCCTCCTCCTCACACCTTCCTCAATATAGCACATCCCCAATTTTACCTACTCAAAACCAGGGAAAACTTCCTACCCATACATAATTTAATTTTTCCTCTAGTTCTACTTCGTATATAAAAAACTCTTACTAAAGCTAAAACCCTGTTCAAACTCAGCTGACAACATTCCAGCCAAATTCCTCAAGATTGCCACTGAATCAGTAGCTTAGCCAATTAGCATTCTAATCAACAGGTCAATCCAAGAATCTTATGTTCCCTCTTTATGGAATAAAGCCATTATCCTACCCCTCCACAAAGGGAGCCCTTGCTCTGACATCTCTAACTTCCAACCTATTGCTTTTCTTTCCCCATATACAAAATTCTCAAAAAATGTATCCAAAAACAACTAGTTAACTACTTGTTAAATAACAACATCCTCTCCCCAACACAGCATGGAGTACATCCTGGCCACAGTACCTCTACTGCTCACCTATCCTTCTTAGATATCATTAACAAAATTTGTGACTCTGGCCATATAGCATCTACCCTTTTTCTAGATCTATCAAAGGCTTTTAATACCATATCCCATTCCATCCTTCTCTCTCAACTCTCTCCATTGGGCTGTCTTCTTCATCCCCTGTCTGGTTTCAAAGTTATCTCTCTAATAGACCACATGCCGTCAAATGGTAGGACTCAATCTCTCCATACCTCCACAACCCTACTGGCATCCCTCAAGGCTCAATTTTTGGCCCCTACTTTTTAATATTTTCATTAACAACTTACACCAAGCTTTGCCTCACTCCTCCCTAGTCCAATATGCTGATGACTCGACCATAGTCTGCTCTGCACCCAACCGTATCATCCTACAACAAATGACTCAAACAGCTTTCTCTACTGTTGTATCCTGGCTCCACCAAAATCTCCTGTCCTTAAATGTCAAAAAAAATTATGTTGTTCACCCCTAAAAAGAATACTTCTATTAATTTCCAAGACTTTAACATTCTCTCATTGAATAGTCCATAAAGATCGAACTCATTGCTAATCCTAAACTCTTGGCGATTATAATAGACAACAATCTAAAATTTGATATACATACCCAATGCAACATCTCTAAAAGCCACAAACAATTTGGCCTCCTCACATGCACCATAAATTCCTCTCCCCTGCTACTAAACAAGCCTTAGCTCTCTCTTACCTGCTTCTTTCCCTAACCTATGGTGCTCCACTACTAACTAACCTGCAGTCCTCTTTAAAACTGAAATTAGAATATTGTTACAACAAAATCACCAAATTTGCTTCCAACTGTCATTATTCTAACCATCACTGTATAAACTTAAGACATCTCCACTGGCTCGAATTCCCACATTTCCTGCTACACCTCCAACTAACTACCTCACATAGACTAATTTACAAACCCCAAGACTGCCCTGCACTCAGCTCCTTATTTCATAGGTTCATAGGTTCATAGGTAGGTACTAGGCTATTGGCCCTAGGGCCTATATAAGCCTAGCCAAAGGTACCCTAGCTTTCACCACCCAAGAAAATTATTTTCCTGTGCCACTGTTGAGCAGAGACACAGAAGTGATCCCCGGGGTGAATTTCCTATCTCCCATCCAATCATCAAGATTTTTCTTGAAGAGTGCTAACGAGGAGCTTTGTTTGATATGGATAGGTAGTTTGTTCCAGAGTATGAGAAGTCTCTGGGACAGGAATCTATCCCTTCAGCATGTTCTGTTTATTGTGGTGATGAGGTTTAGGTCCCTAGAGCATGTAGCTCATAGGCATTTGGATTTCTTTAAGTGGAGCATGTCTAAAAGCTTTGGGTTTGACATAGCTTTGTGTGTTAGGCAGAGATCGCCTCTGAGTAGGTGATATGCAATGGAGTAAAGCTGCAGTTTTTTGAGACGGTCTGCATAGGGCATCTCTTTGAGGCCGGTAATCCTCTTTGTGAGGTATTTCTGTGGCCTTTCCAGTTGTTGTAGATGTCTTGTGAGGTACATACCAAAAGGGGCATTGTACTCTATAATGGGTCTAATGAGTGACGAGTAGAGGGGAACAATGACCTCTTTTTTCCTGGATGAGAAACCTTTTGGGATGAGGTGTGCCACATAGAAGGATTTCCTGACTACTGTGGCGATGTGATTATCAAAGGAGAGACTACTGTCCACCTGTGTCCCAAGGTCTCTTATCACACTTTCGGTGTTAAGTAGACTACCACCTATGTGGTAGTTCATGGGTATTGAGTTTTTACCAAAAGGAATGACAATGCACTTTTTGGCATTGAGCTTGAGGCCATGGCTTTGATAACAGGCATCTGTCTCAGCAAGGCCGTTTTGTAGGATGTCCACATCTTTTGGAGTTTTAATTGTGGCTCCTGGTTTGCAGTCATCTGCAAACTTCATTAGCCAAAGACTTTATGTGTTGGCCTGTACTTCAGAGAAGTAGATACCAAACAGGAGAGGACCCAGGACTGAACCCTGTGGTACTCCAATTGTCACTGGTCTAAAGCTGGATTTGGAGTCTGCTACTTTCACAGTGTGGGTTCTGTCAGTGAACCAGTTGGCAACCCATCTTGTGACATAGGGATTTATACCTAGTTTAGTGAGTTTATCTATAATTCCAGAGTGGGGGATGGTGTCAAAAGCCTTGGCGAGATCTAGATAGGCTGTGTGAACCACCTTACCCTCATCTACAGCTTTGGTGACTGCTTCAAAGAAGTCTATCAGGTTTAGGAGACATGATCTGCCTTTTACAAACTTGAACTGGGTGGGGTCCTGAGTATGTAGATTACCAATGCAATTGTTTATAAGTTCCATGATGATACGCTCCATAGCCTTGCAGACCAGGCTCTTTAGGCTAATGGGGCAGTAGTTTCTGGGGTCTGTGGTGGCTCCCCCTTTGTGGAGTGGGATAACTGTCACTGTGCGCCATTCAGAGGGCACATAGCCTCAGGTGAGGCTATGATTGAACATGGTACTTAGGTGGGGTGCCAGTTCGTTCTGGAGGTCATGTAGAACACAGCCTGGGATGTCGTCAGGTCCCATGGATGCTGTGTTCTTGGCTTTGGATAGTCTGTTTTTTACCTGTGCAGCCGTGATTACAGGAACTTTGCATTCTTCTGGTATAGAGATGGGCCCTTTAGGGGATGACAGAGGGGTAAAGTTAGCAGTGAACCTATCTGCCAGGATGTTGGCATTATCCGTTGGTTCTGTATATTTAGTGCCATTGTGCTGTAACTCAGAGCAGATCTGAGCGTTGCCATTGAGATTCTTGACATAGCTATAGAATGCTTTGTGGTTGTCTTTAGAGTCAGTGGCAATTTTGTTTTCATAACTAGCTTTGGAGGATTTTATGAGGGATCTCAGCTTTTTACTGAAACTGACCAGGGAGTTTCTCCAATCATGGGATTTTACTCTTTTTTGCAACAGTTTCTTTCTTCTGTTGTAGAGTTTGTTTATGGCAGGGGACCACCAGATTGGCTTCCTTTTTTGGAGGATAGCATCTTGGTTCTGTTAGGGATTGCACGATCCATGCACTCATGTAAGTGCTTATAAAGTGCATTTGTGTAGGATTCAGCAGTCATACCTCTATTGTCCGTCAGCATGGGTGTCGTGAAGTTTGCCACTTCTGTCTTAAGAAGCGTGAAGTTGGCTTTGGAGAATTTTTTTTACTGTGGTTTCCCTAATGGGGGGTGGGGGAGGGATGTGGATGTCTAGGGTGATTAGCTTATGGTCGGATCTGACCAACAAGGAATTGACCTCTGGTGTGGAGCACCGGTTGCCCATGTTGGTAATAACCAGGTCTAGGATATTGCTGCCCCTGGTGGGGGTGTGGATAAGTTGATCCATGGCATTGGAATTTATGAATTCCAGAAAACGTTGAGCACAAGAGTTGGTACATGAGTAGTTTTCCCAGTTAATGATAGGGCAGTTGAAATCACCCATTATTAGGGTGTTAGGTTGTACCCTAATATTTTCCAGTGTATTAAGAAATGAGGAGTGGGAATCCTGGGACATGGTGGAGGATCTGTAGCAAGCTACAATTTGGATTGCGGTCTTGCCCAGAGTTAGTTGCACTTGGATAATCTCAGATGCATTATGCTGAGCAACTAGCCTGGAGGTGTGGATATCCTTAATGAATATGGACACGCCTCCGCTTTTAGTGTTTCGGTCCAGGTTAGGTGGCCGAAAGGTGTGGTATGAATTATAGCCTGGTAATGCAGGGGTACTCTCTGGAGCCTTGAACCAGGTCTCTGTCACTGCACAGATGTCGATGTTCTCCATTTTAAGGAGTGCCTTGAGAGAGTGCATTTTGAGGTTTAGACATCTAGCATTGAGTAGCAATACCCTCAGATTCTTCTTGCCTGTACCTGTTAGGGTGGTGAATTTGTCATTTGAACCTTGCCTAAAAAAGGCACTATAGGGGTGGCTAGAGCCTTAGCCAGTATCCAGAATCCCAGGGGCAACAGATGCATGCCATCTCTGGCAAAGCATCATGGTTTGTCGATCATGTCATCCCAGGCAGACAGATACTGGATCCCCTTAAATGACACCATACTTACTCTCCCACTAGGTCATTACACTCAGAAAATCAAAAGTTATTACAAGTCCATAAGCCAAACCTTCCAGTTGGTAAACTTCTATACTCCTGGACTATGAACAGATACTGTAGTGATCTCCCCTCCTCTGTACATTCTGAACAACACCCCTTCAAATTCAAAACTGCCCATCAAAACCATTTTCTTTCTAACTGGATTTGCAACTGCTGTACCTTCTCTAATGCTGTTACCTAACCCTCTCTCCCTTATTAGCACTCTTTGTATTGCTCTCCTCTAAATTAATTTATGATCTTTGCTGCATCTAAAATCACCTTTCTGTCATTTTGCTTTATTCTATTACTACATTTTGTAGCTGTAAGTTGTACTACTTCACTGCTATTGTTATATAGTAGAAACTCTTGTAAATATTGTAACTGCCTTGCAGTAGCCACCTCTGTACTGTAACACAGTTTTCCTATGTAAGTTGTACCACTTCACTGCCATCAATCATTTTGTAGTAACTCTTGTAAGTATTGTAACTAACTTGCGGTAGCCACCTCTGTATTGTAATGCAGTTTCCTTATTATATTAATCTATTGAAACTTTTCTCCCCAGGCCTCCACTGAAAACGGGCTCTCATCAGCCCAGTGGACCTTCCCGGTAAACAAATGTCATAAATAAATAAAACAAAAATCTCACTGCCATTATAAAAATGAGAAAGCAGGTGACTATGGCATATCTGATATTTCATTTCAAGTAAAGTCATCCATTTACAAAAATACAATGTTCAATGTTATTTCATATTCAGAAAATCATTTTATATGCTAATTGATGCTAGTGAGAATTGAACCCCTACACAGCTAAGTTGATTTACACATGCCTAATAGTATGATCTATATATAGGTAAAATATGCCTACTCAGTTGTCTATGTTTCATGCTCATATGGGCTGATGTCCTGAAATTTGGAAACATTTACTAAAGTTCAGATGTATTATGATCTTGCTTGCTGTAATAAACTGAAAGGCTGCCAGCTTAGCTAGATAGAATTTTGTAAATAATTCTATGTCATTTGAAAATATTAATATAATCCACAGGCTTGTTTTACACATATACAGTGAACTATATGTTATGATTAAACTATATGTTGTACTGAGCTTCAAAAATGTAACCACAGTGCACCCTGCTGGAAGAAAGCTGTTAAGTAAAGAATTTTACAACTGCGTTTGTTCTCAAGCTCAGAGACAGGATGTCTGGGCTAAGAAATTCTTTCTATTGTTTTAAGACAGGGATAATTACTAGATTTTACATGTAAAGTGGCTCTTACTGCTGTAGCTTCCTGGCAGGTGCAAGATTACAAAGATATGTAAAATTTTAAAGTTCTGTGGGCCTCGAAAACTTCAGCAGAGGTGTCAAGAATGACGCAATCTGAAATGACTCAGCAGTAGTTATTATCAATTTAAGGGCTATCTCAGAAAGAAGAATAGCATTTTGTATTTTGCTGTGGATCTAGTAAGAAGATCCACTCATCAGCACTTGCTTGCTCTGTATGTAGGTAGTATTTAGAACAGTGATTTCTCTTAGAGATAGATAGGAGTATAGCCAGATTAGTCCAGCTATTGTCTATATTTATGTCAGACTATCCTACAATATTGTTTTAAAGTATTTCCTTTGATTTCTGATCTCTGTAATGTCATTGTGTTGAAGTAATAAGTATTGTCTTGTGCTTTATTATTTATTATTAAATATTTTTAAACCTTTCAACTGTGGCTGTTTTGTGTAGAGATAATTTAAGCTCTAGAGTATTTGCATGTATTTGGTGATACTGTACAAAGCCACTTCAATATTCATTGCCTTGCTGGACATCACACTTACTAATTGGATAATAATAATATTGCCTAGTAAAACTGGACACCCTTTGGTAAGGGTCTTTATAGTAGCTGAGAGTAGTGGTTGGTGGCAGTAATTTCTACCTTATAGTCTAGGCAGGAGGGGTTATAGCTGGAAAACCTGTGGCAGCCTTCCCCAGGAGTGTCTGTGTGTTTGTATATAATTCATATCTCAGAGTGTGTGTGTGTCAGCTACTTGGGCAGGGACACAAAACACTGTTTGGACAGAGAGGGTGCTGGAGGTTTTGGCTTGACCACTCAGCTGAGATCTGTGCTCTATAGCTGTGCCAGTGGTGAGTCTTATTGGGGATCTAGAGAGAAAGGGAGAAACCAGCACCAGACTGACTGTGATCTCTGTGTGCTCTTAAGGGAAATTGTACTTTACTGTGTGTGTACTTGTTATACTCCCAATGTGGATGCCCCTCACTGTGTTAGTGGTGAGGATCAAGGCTCCTTGATTACTGGGCCATTGCATGGGTGTCACACTTGCATTCATACAACAGACCTAACCTGTGCCTCTATGAGGTGTGCAAGTCATTCATGATGCACCTCATTGTCTCCAGCTATGTCTTCAGCAGTTGTACAGAGCACAAAACAGAAAAATAAGAAGGATTATGAATAAGTGTATTGCTTGTACCTCTTCATGTCACTATAATGTTGACAGCATTGTTCACTAGTGCATGGAATGCCAGTTGCACTGATGACAGTCTTGGCCAAGCTATTCCAAGCCTCAAACTTATACCAAAACTCGGTAGCTTCCTACTGCAAATGCCTATGGCTTTAGCAATTTATAAGGGTGTGTCACAGAGATCATGGACTCCTCTTGATTCTACCTTTGGGCTCTAAATGGAATACAACCCTCAATATCTTCTGTCATGTCTTTTCAAAGATATCTAGAATTATGGTGGTGTATTGGCCAATTCAGACCTCATGTTTACTAGCCTGTGTGAAATAACAGACAACCTTGCCACCTGCAGTTGTGCAATTGAAAGCACACAAATGGCCTGGCCAAGAAATTGGGCATGATAGCTTCAAACTACACTGCAGATGTGAACTATTGCACTGTAACTTGGCCATGTTGTAATGCTCTGGCTATTTACACATTTCACTTTGAAATCCTCAAATTCTTTTTGATGATGATATGTTAATTACATTCCAAATAATAAATTGTCATCTCTGGCCATGCCTTCTATTATGTTTGATGGTAATCGTACATACAGTCTATTGACACAGTGATATGACATGACATAAACTATATGATGCAGGCAATAACCAGTGTTGGTAAGAGATAAATGGTTTGAATTGGGATATAATGAGTTGTTGGAACATACAAACTACAAAGTTTGACTACAAGCACCTGGGAATTGAAAGCATGAATAAAAAGGGAGTCTAAATTGTTAAATTCTGTTTATTAAATGTTAATGCCACAGAAGAACTAACACTTTGAAACTGTAAGTTGAGTTGTAACAATTCCAGCATGAGTGGTGATCTAATTATCCTTTATGTGTTTGACTTTCACTTGTTATGGTATTGTAGGTAAGTATAAAAGCTAGTATTCATTTCTGTAAATCAATTTTACATGCATTTGTTTTGCATGAGCTGAGTAAAACTTATTGGGGTAGATGCCATACATACCTTACAAGTCATACTGTTGTGCATATCTGTTAATTATGTGTGTTGAGTCATATATATTTTCCGTAAATATTGTACAGATCATACATATACAGGTGCAATTTATATTAATTGTGATCATTGTTATGCTTATCATAGCTGACACAGATTATAGTTGACTATTCAGCAATCATTAGATAGAGTTGTGTTGGAACTTTAATTTATTAATTGCCAGCTGGACTTTGTCTTAAATTCATAATAAAAAAAAATACGACACTACTTATTCTTACCACCTATGTAAAATTATCTTCATACTGTATCTGAACCTTGCATGACCCTAGTTGTTTCTCCAAACTTGCTTCATTAACACCTTGAGCCACGGTGAAAGGTATTTGGCAGGGGCATTTTCTTCATGCACAGTGTGCTTATGGAAACACACTAGCACCAGTCCCATTTGCACTACTGAAAGCAGCCAAAATGAGAATTTTTCAGTTTTTGCCTTCAGACTGTCACTGACTGATAGTGACTGCTGACACTTATAGACATTCAGTGTCAAGTATCACATGAATGCAGAGGGAAAAAACATAAATAAAGAAATAAAAACCAAATCTAAAAAAGGATATATTTAGCACTGAACCATGCACGTATGGCATTACCCTGACACATTCAATCTTTTGCCATAAGATAACTTGCACTTCTGATTCAGATCATCATGCTTTCATGTAATGACACTTTTTGATGATGGGGCTTCACAGGAGGTCACATAAGCTCATTTTGTGTAAACTATATAAAAGTAAAATAACATATTTTTGAAGGAAATGTATTACTGTCATGCTTACTGTTATAAATATTTCCACATTTATCATGTTACTGATTTTTTTTTTGCTCACAATTTAGTAAATGGCATATATTTTACATCATATGTATTAAAATGTGTTATTACTGCTAACAATAGTTCAGGTTCCAACAACAAAAAACAAAAAAAAAAGTTGTGTCACAGTGAATAATTCATGCAAAACATCAAAAGCTGGAATCAAACCTTGCATTATTTTTGCTGTTACACATAGGTTTGCACATTAACAAGTTAAGCCTCAAAGAAAATGGCATATGAAGTGTCTTTCTGATAATCAGTATTAAGTATTGTTATCATTACACATAAGCAACTGCAATTTCATTTACCTATCATCCGTGTTATGCTTAACACAATTTGTGTTGTTCAATTCATAACAAAAAGTGTCTGAAAATTCTCATTCTTACCACCTGAGTAAAAATATCTGTAATATGACTTCAAATCCTGCATTACCTCTGCAGTTGCTCCACAACTGCTGCATTAATGGCTTGAGCCCAGAGAAAGGCAACTGACATGTCTGTTTTCTTCATTCAGTAATGGCCAGTTTGCTGATGGCAGCACACTGTCACCAATCTCATTTGCTCTACTGATGGTATTCCAAAATAAATGTTTGAGTTTTTGCCTTAGTAAGTGAATCAGCATTCACTGTTAGTGACTGCTGTCAGTCACTTATGTGCAATGTCATCATTCTCTTTCAGTGACTGTTGACAATAACTTATGTGCAATGCCAAGCTTTGCACAAAGAATGAAGCAAAAATGAAAAAAAATAAATAAATAAAAAATAACAGGAAATAAATTGTATGTGTGATGATTTCACAACACTTTGGCATTATTCCATGACAATGTGGTCATTAAGGATCCTTAGTTTCACCAGACATCATCTTCTCTAGATTTGAACCTTGAAACCATGGCATTAACATGAAACATCAGGATTATCAACAGCATGTGCCACATACACAGTGGAGATTATGAGACAGAGAAAGTGGAGCACATATACTCAAGCTTTGACATTTTAACACAACATTTATTTAGCAATATATATATGTATATATATATATATATATATATATATATATATATATATATATATATACATTTTAACAAAGCTATCTTATGTCATTTCACAGTCAATGTCTCTATGATTGTGATATTTGCAATATTTACAACAGTTTACCTAAGAAAACTTGTCATAGTAAGAACAAATGTATTCAATACATGACCGATTTCTTCCCTTTCTTTTGTGAGTACTGTCTTTTGATAAATTTGTAAAGTGATGGCATTATGATTTGCATGCATTTAGATATGTATAGATTGCTATGTTTCATTCTTATGTACTTCACATAACTTATACACACTTTCTATTCAGATGTATGTTTACCTCTTAAGTATGCATCCCAAAACGTTTTACAATGTTTCATCTCTTATGTAAACCAAGGTAATCTCAAGCTTCTTTTTAAGTGCATTCTGCATGACACACCCTCTTGCTAATACAAAAATGGATTCTTTAAATTCTTATGCTGTTGATGATTTGCTAAAAGCAAACTATATTTTCAAATCATGCACTGTGTAATTTATGTTAAGCTTGGATAAAGTGGTTTATGCCCTAACTGTGTTAAACTTCCAGAACTAGTATAGTTAAAAGTAAAATTATTAGTGATATTCAATCCTTTTCATGTCATGTTGCTAAGACTTTTTGTCTTTCTGTGAGTATGTTAATGATTAGTCAAGCAATGAATTTAGTGGAATAATTCCTGTCACACTGAGTTCTAGACTCGAGAGTCAAAATACTGAAAATGTAGAAACAAGTTTTATTGGACATATTTCTCTTAGCTTAATTTAGAACACAAAAAGTAAAAAAAGAAAACCAATTTGAAACGTGCAAAAAAACTTCATAATAATAAAATAGCTCTGGATATAAAATGTTCAGAAGCAACAGATTGTGAGGAATTGTTTGAATCTGTTGGTGAATAAAAGACTCTGGATTCAGACATTGGAGAGCACATTGAGAAGTTTTGTAGCCCTCCACTTGTTACCATTACTACCACCTGTGAGAACCCCAGTAGTGTTATCAGTAGTAAACAGCTGTCTTTACCCTGAAGTTATTGGGTCTATATTATAACATCGAAGTCTAAAAACTTTGAATGTTATAATATCGAACCCATTCAATTGAAACACCAGAAAACCGAACAGTCAGAATAGCAAATTTTTTTCCCAGGGAAAAAAATTTGCTTTTCTGACAAACATACACACAACTCAAGCACACCAAAATAAATAATCCACATATATACACTTCACAAAACCCTACACTAAACCAGACATACACCACTAGCTACCCACTTACCTTAACCCAACCCTAACCCGAAGGTCCCTAGCTATAGCACACTCACCTTACCTGCTCCCTAACCCTAACTCACCTATCCCACCCTAACCCTCACATCCACACAATCGCACATTTACCTGACCCGCGCCCTAACCCTAACTCACCTAACCCATGCCCAATCACACACTCACCTTCATTCGCACACTTACCTTAACCCGGTCCGTAACCTTCACTCCATAGTTGAGGAAATAACGAAGCTGCAGAAATGGCCCACTGAATACTTTCCCTAGGAAAGTATTTGGTGTTCTGCAGCTTCGCTATTTCAAGCATTCGCTCTACTGGGTTCGATATTATAACATTCAAAGTTTTTGAACTTCGATGTTATAATATAGACCCGAAGTTATTGTGATAGCTAAGAAAAACACAATATTGAGAGAGCAGGATGACAGTAGTGATCCACCTTTAAAGGGAGCTGATCAGATATTGAATGCTACTTTAACTATTAAGGAATTACCTATACCTGATAAGACAGATATTATTAAAGATGACAAACATGTCACTATCAGGAAACAACCCAAATAAAATGACAACGCCATAAATCAGGATGCCAATATTGCATTTAGCAATATTTGTCATTTGTGACACAGTAGATATTGCTGTTCCCAGAAATATGCAATGCTTGCAACCTTTATTGAAAAATAAACAAGAAACCTTAATATTAGGTGACCCCATGTAAAACCAGTCATCAGTCAATTTAGTAACTTGGACAAGCACACATATACTATATTAGCACTGACAGGACTAAAATTAATTGATATTCCAAATGTATTACAAGGACTTCTTTTAGTGAAACCAGGATATAATATTTTTACAGTTCATGGTAGAAGAAATGACCTGAAGCATATTCCAATGAACTACATGAAAAATGCAATTTTTGAAAAAAAATATTTTTTTTGAAAATTTAAGGGTTGACTATGCTTTCAGTGAAATTATACCTTCAGTTTGTGAATATGTTTACAAAGGCACATAGTTTCAATAATTGGTTAAGGCAATTGTCTTTGGGGTTATACTAGGGATTCTTAAGACCATCCCATCTGACTAATAACAGTTTGTCAGCATCCATGTTCAGTCTGACTATTTGACACTGAAATCTGATGCCCCCGGGGATCAATGCTGGGACCAGCATTATTCAATATAGTCTTTTCAAGTATTTCCAGGAGCAGTAAATCCTAGTTTCATAAATATGCTGACAATTATACAACTGGATTTATAATACAAAATAAAATTCACTTGAATGACCTCAGTCAATATTTATAGTTATTAAGTACATAACTGTGCATTTGATACTGATTTAAAATTTAGGTTTGAGAAATGTAATATTATATACTTCACAAACAAAATTATGATACCAAATAGACTTAACTGCCTTACCACATAAGAAAATTAAGGAATATAAAGATGTAGGCATCATTATAACATCCAGTTTATATTTTAAAACACATGCTAAAGTTATTAGTACAAAAGCCATTCAGTATGTTTATTCTTAAGAGTTAAATTTTGCATTAGACTAATGATTGCATGTAATAGCTCTTTCTGTATATATACTAAAGAATAGTTGAAAAGATTAGGAGTACACAGAAAATTCACTAAAAGTATAAAGTGGATTAGATTATGGGACTAGATGTAAACAATTAAATCTTTTTTCTTTTTATTATAGATATTTAAGAGGCAATTTAATTTTAGCTTATATGACATATAACAATCCTATTCTAAAATCAATGTTCATTATTGATATTTATACTTGTAATAAAACATACATACAGGTATATAAAGTTTGTGACAAAGTTTGGTAACTAATATATGTTACTCTTATATAGCTGTTAAAAACATCAGACCTAGGAGCAAATTAGCTGTTTGGGTTAAATAGCATGAAGATGTTGGAATTTTTAAAACAAATCTAGATGATTGGGCTGACAAATAGGTTTTTGTACCATATCTGAATGAATCAGTGTTCCCAGATGGCCGTTGGCCTGAACACTCTATACATTTATAAGCTTGATGAAACATATGAAATATATTACAACATTAACAATGAATCGAGTGTACAAAATGAAAATGTTACATCAGACATATACAACAGGGATAACACAGTTTTTGGTCTAAAATGTAACTTCCACATTGCTACTATTAATATAAAAAATTTCGCACATGTACACATTCTTGGAGACATGTTGCTATACAGGCATGTAACATTAGAAGGTAATGTTTCCAATAACAACTGCTATACTAACAATAATAGGCAAAGCGCAGACAGCACATAATGTTATCTGAAAAAGAGCATCACAACTGTTTCACTATTATTTGTAAAGAAGCATCACATACCTTGACAGGATTTATATTAAAACAACAAAACTAATGGAATTGTAGCAGGTAAACATCAGTATCTTAAGCTGGTGAATTCAAGCAGTCCCCATTACTATGATACAAGTTATCTATCCCCAACTTGGACTTATATTGTGCATATTAATCTCTTTGAACATAATGAATTTTAAAGCAGGTGTCAGCTCATAACCATTCATGAATCACACAGTCTGCTGGTCAGGTAAACATGGTGTGAGGATCTACAGGATACCATCCATATACCCTATCAGTACAAGAGTGAGTATCAGGAAACAGGGCTTGCTAAGGGATTGAAAGTGTGAATCATTGGCAGTAGTGCAAAAATAATTACATGATTAACACTCCTGTCATTTTGATGTACACTTACTTAACCAATTTGAAACGTGCAAAAAAACTTCATAATAATTAAATAGCTCTGGATATAAAATGTTCAGAAGCAAAAGATTGTGAGGAATTGTCTGAATCTGTTGGTGAATAAGACTCTGGATTCAGACATTGGAGAGCACATTGAGAAGTTTTGTAGCCCTCCACTTGTTACCATTACTACCACCTGTGAGAACCCCAGCAGTGTTATCAGTAGTAAACAGCTGTCTTTACCCTGAAGTTATTTGAAAATATAGTTTGCTTTTAGCAAATCATCAACAGCATAAGAATTTATAGGTTCATAGGTTCATAGGTTCATACTAGGCTATCTGCCCGAGGGCATTTACAAGCCTAGCCCATCGTTTTGTGGCTTACGCCACCCCTTTAGTATGGGGAACTATACCCATTATTTTGCTGTGCCTCTGTCGAGCAGTGACACTGAGGTAATCCCTGGGGTATATCTGCGATCTCCCATCCATTGGTCAAGATTTCTCTTGAACAAGGCCAGCGAGGTGCTCTGCCTCACATGTACCGGGATTTTGTTCCACAGCATAGGGAGTCTTTGGGTGATGAATCTATCCCTCCAGCACGTCCTATTAATAGCCGTGTCAAGGTTTAAGTCTCCCGCCCTTGTGGCTCTGATGGATCTAGATTTTTTGAGGTGAAGCATATTCATCAAATCTGGGTTTGACATGGCCTTGTATGTTAGGCAAAGGTCACCTCTGAGCAAGCGGTAAGCGACTGAATAGAGCTGGAGTTCTTTCAGTCGGGCAGCATAGGACAGATTATTGAGACCCTTTATCCTTTTGGTGAGGAACTTTTGTGGCCTCTCCAGCTGCTGCAAGTGTCGGGTCAGATACATTCCGAATGGGGCATTGTACTCAATCATTGGTCTGATGAGTGATGAGTAAAAGGAGACTATGATCTCCCTTGATCTAGATGAGAATCCCTTCATGATAAGGTGGGCAATGTAGAAGGTCTTCCTAACTACTTTAGCTACATGGGTGTCGAATGACAGACTACTATCAACCTGGGTCCCCAGGTCCCTGATAACTTCTTCTGTGCTCAGTGGATTGTCACCTATTTGGTAGCTAGGGGTAACCTTGTTTTTCCTGAAGGGTATGACTATGCATTTTTTGGCATTTAACTTTAGGCCGTGGCTCTGGCACCAGTTATCCGTTTCTGTGAGACCCTTCTGAAGGATATCTGTGTCAGATGTGTTTTCTACTATGGCCCAGTTTGCAGTCATCTGCAAACTTTGTCAGCCATAACCCTCCTGTGTTTGCTTGTACTTGGAAAAGTAGATGCCAAACAAGAGTGGGCCCAGGACTGAGCCCTGTGGGACACCACTTGTGACAGGCTTTGAGTCTGACATGGTGCCAGCAACTCTGACCCTGTGGGTTCTGTCACTCAGCCAGTTTGCAACCCATCTTGTGATGTATGGGTTGACATTTAAGCTGATGAGTTTTTCAATGATACCCGAGTGGGGTATTGTATCGAAGGCCTTAGCCAGATCGAGGTAGGCTGTATGGACTGCCTTTCCCTCATCAATGGCTTTGGTGACTGTTTTGAAAAAGTCAACCAAGTTTAAAAGGCATGATCTGCCTTTGACAAAGCCAAACTGGGTTGGATCCAAAGTCTGCAAATTCCCTATGTCTTTATTTATGAGGTCCATTATGATCCTCTCCATGGCTTTGCAGATAAGGCTTGTCAAGCTAATGGGCCGGTAATTTCCAGGGTCGGTGGAGGCATTTTTGTATTAGCAAGACCCACAAAAATCTATACTACAGTTAAGAGACTATATAGCAAGCTAATGTTAAATAACAACAGATCAGCAGTTTGTGACAGTTAATAAACAAATATGGCCGATAACATATAATATATGATATTCAGACTAAGTTTACAGCACAGTTAATGAGTATACAGTAATAAAAACAATGTCTTACTAAACAAAAAAGAAAAAAGAAAAAAAAAAGACCATTACAAAATGGCGCAGGCTAAGTTTTATATGTAGGCTTTGACAAACAAACGCATCTTTAAAAACTAGCCAACAGAGTAGAAATTAAGTATGTTGTGCCAATCAGAGGTTTTAATGAACAAACGCATACACTATTCAAGTCTGTCATATTCTAAAGAAAATACATTACACGAACATACAAACACCTGTTTACAATGAAACATGTTACAAAGATTTTGTCACTAGCCAGAATTGTGAAAAAATATACCTTACATTAAAATGTTTGAAGTAGACTCATTTATTAAATCATGTCGGGGTGGCAGCTCAAGTAACCTTTCTACTTCTGTCCACTTGTAGAGCTGTGATAATCTTTATTGCCACTGAGTAACTGCAGGAGTTTTCAATAGAAAACGTTTTTCCCCATGTCTTTAAAAAGTAGAACTGCCCACAAGTAGGTAAAGTCACTTCCAAAAATCTCTTAATTGCACATTATTTTATCATTAGGTTTGTCATTGCATTGGTTGTTGAATTGGGGGGGTCACAGTTATATATTTGATGATTTTATTTGTATAGATTAGAGAGGAAATTGTTTTTAATGATGACTGCATACATGCATATTCGTTTTCTTGTCATTCACTACTTCTTTATCTCATATATATAACTGTTTGTGTTTTTTTTTTCCGGTCCATGTAAACCTGCCATGAGGTTATAGTGCAGCCCCCACTCCTCATAAAAATGGGATCATGTCTCTTGAAATATGTCTTTGCTGACAAACCCTTTCATGACTGTATCTGGCAGCAGGTGGTCACTGATGTCAATGCTGTGGGTGGCCATCAGAACAGTGACATTTTCACCAAGCCAAAAATAGAGCCAGTGCTGTTGCATGGGAACAGAAGACTACTGATGATGGTCTTGCTACCAAACCACCACTCACTCAAATGGAGGAGTTCTTGTGAGCTGTAAAAGATCCAGTCAGCTCATCAGATGTTCCCAGTGTTGTGCTGGACAAAAGTGCAGAGGTGGTGGATGAGCAAAGAGTGTCTATTGGTGATGCTTCAGATATGCCATTGGTGATGCTTCAGATATGCCATTAATATATTTTCTATAATATATATATATATATATATATATATATATATATATAGAGAGAGAGAGAGAGAGACAGAGAAAAAGAGAGAGATAAAGAAGGGAGTGAGGATAGAGATATAAGTGTATAAGATATATATTTAGATTTATCACAAGGTGAGCTTTGTCTTTCATGTCTCATCTTCATTTTAATGCTTACAATCTCCATCTTTCTCTATCTAGGCATATCCGGCAATGAAGTTCCATGCTAACCTACAAATAGCATTGGCGTACCCTTTTTTAACTTTTATAAATTTATAGAAATATATCTTGAAGTCTACCTTAATTACTTTTTTAACAGCACTTGCATCTATTATTGCATAACCCAGGGTTATGTAGCATAAGTATGATCAGTTGTTCTTTTATTTTTCTTTTTGTTGTGTTTTATTGCTTTAATCAAAAGTAAGCCTACCACCTGCACTGTGGACCTCCTAATGTCTAATATTGAAGTACTGTTAGCTTCTGATAATGATGGTGGTGATGAAGAGGCACTGTCTGTGATTGCAGAGTGACATTGATCAGTATGCTTACACATACTGATGACACAAAGCCATCTGAGATAGGACAGGCTGATGGTGACATGGTTGATATGACTTGTGTAGTTTCTTCAGTTGCAGAGATGGCAGAGTCTCTCCTTAGCCACTGTGAGGGTGAAGTACTACAGAGGAGTATTAGTAGAGGTGCTCAGAGGAGACATACATTCCACCATCTCCCTGAGGTTGATGTATCAGTAGGTGCCATGAAATGCATGAATAGGGCATCATGGAGGTATAGGCATGTTCTAGAGCTTCAGAAGAGATAGTCAGAGTACTGAAAGTTCTGCATTCTGAAATGCAAAACTGCCTGAACCATGTGGTTGACTCCTCATAATGGATGAACTACACACCTGATCATGCAGTGTCTGCAGTGGAACATCTGTTGGGAAAGCCTCAGCATCCACTTGGCTGAAGAGCCACTGCATTGTCAAGTTTTAGCTAACTAGACCATGCAAGATAGTGGAACTACTTCCAGTGCTCTCTCAGTGATTGAGGTGTTAACAATCAGACATGGTAGACCATGTGGTCATGATCATGGGCATAGACATGATGAGAGCTTGTCCAGTGGATTTATGTTCAAGTAGTACCCTAATTTCTAGCCAGGGTCATGGAAGTAACAGTGCAACTCTTGGCAGAGGTAGTTCATAACATTCGGGTGGTAACATTCAACTGAATCCTTTACCATGCATGGCTCACACCTATCATGCATACCAAGGCATAGTGCTAACACAAGTGCTTTGATTGTGATCCTGCAAACCCATACACTGTACTCCTCCTCTTGGCCATATCACATTACACACACATGTATATAAATATTAATACTGAATGATTTACTGACCCTAACAATGAATACCTGCTGTCAACCTGATTTCACACACACACACACACACACACACACACACACACACACACACACACACACACACACACGCACACATGCACACATGCACACATGCACACACACACACACACACACACACACACACACATACACACACACACAAACACACACATGCGCGCGCACACACGCACACACACACACACACACACACACACACACACACACACACACGCACACGCATACACACACAAACACATACTTTTTTAGTGTCGGGCTTGCCTCCTATAACCCCTACCCTGCCCAAGTGATGATGACTATGCCTTGTCCTTTGCACATTTGTTTTGGTGGGTTAGGGTTGCCTATGTCTGATGCAGAGAGTGGATAGCTAATGCTTGCTTTAATTGAAAGTATCATACTGAATTATTTTATATTTATCCTGCTCAAGATAAAATTATTGTTATATAGTTTGTGATCCTCATTTTGTATTTGCAATAGCATTGTACATAATGCAGTACTACTAGTGAGTAATTAGTGCCAGCTCAGAACCTTGTGCAAATGATGCTAAAATTGCCCTGGTCACTGTTGGGGAATCTAAGTTGGGCAACTTTATTATATGATGGTACTGGGCAGATTAATATGTATGTTGCATTTACCAGTCATGAGTTATTTCTGACATTGCTATACAATTGAGCTATGTTTATCTTACTGATGTACAATACTTGCATATGAGGTAATAGTCATTTTTATTTCTTCCTTACAGGTTTTTCACTTACCTTGGTTAATGCTGCTGCAGCAAGTTGTCTTTTCTGGGCCTGACTCTGTCTGATGCACACAAAGCACAACCATTACATGGGTAAGTAAAGGTCAGTCATTTTGCATGCATCACTGTTACTGTTTGCATTTCTTTCTTAGGTTTTTACTTAAATAGTGAGTGTGCATGCTATCCTCTGCCTCTTAGCTAGGGCCATAGCATACTGTGTATGCCAGTGTCTGCCAGGATAATCTAGAGCTGCTTGTTCTTCATCAGACTCTTTATCTGTGTCAGCTGGCCCTGGTGGCCCTAACTGTGGTGCTGGGAACTGCAATCCTTGTTGTCCTATTTGCAGCTGTCTCCTAACAATTAGATTGCGCAACATGGCACAGTCTGTGAGTATTTTGGCTGAAGTGAATGGGTCATAATGCAGGCCACCAACAGATGTGTCTAGACATCAGAGCCTTGATCATAACAAGCCAAACACACTGTTTAATAGTCTTACTTTGCATGCACATCATTGTAATCATGCTCAGTAGGGTTGTGTGGTTTTCTCATTGGTGTAATGAACTAAAATGCCTGCATCCCACATTAGATTCCCTTATGGAGTCATCCCTAGAAAACCTTACATACAGGTGACAGATGTGTCATGTGTGTGAGTCATGAAAGCTATCAGGGTTATCTGCACACATGTAGTTCATGATCCCTTGGGGATTACAGACCACCTAACAGTTGATAGACTGTCATCCTTTTCTGTTGTTGTACCTCCTTCTCTGATCACCAGGTGTTTTTTTTTTTATTTCAATGTATGTACAGTTTATGGCCCCCATTTCCTAAGGGAAATGTGCTATGGCATTAGAAATGTTGCATGGTGGTAGCCCTTTCCTCTGGAGTATATGGAAATCAGATATGATCCTTTAAATTTTGTGGCATTGCATTTATAAATTGGTATACTATTCTTGGGACTGAGGCATGTGACACTTCTAATAAATATCCCTTGTAAGTCTCTGGGAAGTGCCTGTAGCTAGTATACATCATGCTATACATAGCTTGATTTCCCACTGAGATGGGTTTTTGCATGATTTCCTGGGTCCTCAGAAGAGGGTGGCAGAGGCTGACTATTTCCTCTGAGGTATCCCTGTCCACCCTCTACTATTTTTGCATCATGATAAGTCTAATGGGGGCTGAACACTCTTTTTCTTCTAGGCTGAGGTCTGGCAGCAGTAGTAGCACCTTGTATTAAGCCTTTTGCACATACAGGTTAATGACAGCAGCAGAAACCCCAACATTTTTTTTCTAAGCATGCATATGGCTGTACTCCATAGAGTATTGGAATTGAGGCCAAAAGGGAGCACAGCATGTACACATGGGTTTTATAAATTCCTGAATAACTCAGCCATGTTGAATTAATTAATTAGCATGTTGTTTCTTGCTTCATTAGCATATTATTTCACTTATCCTTGTTTTGCAGCTGGGTGCAACTTGCAGACTTTTTAAATGAATAAGCTTAGTATGCACATTGCTGTTGTGCACACAATGTATGTGTGAAGTGAAGGCGCTCATGAATCCGGGGCAATGTGTTGTTCTCAATCCAGACCGAGCTTATAATTTGTCACTGTTGGTCAATGCTATACACTAATAAACAAAACTAAAATAAATAAAATATTAGAAATGTAAATTCATTTGCAATGTCTACAATTAATAGATGTGACTAACTGGGTCATTACTATGCACTTTAAAACGTTCTGTTAAAATTGATAATTATACCATTTTAAAAGTTGATTTAAATGTTCAATAGGAATGGTTACAAATAACCATAGATTTGAGTATTTTATTTTAGAACGGAAATATGCATGTTATTTTTGCACACATATTTAGACAGCAAAAATAAAGAAATGTAATATGATCTACAGAAGAATGAGCAACAGATACTGCATAGAGAAAATGTATAACTATAATGAACCATCGCATGTTTTGTGAAGGGGTGGTACATGGGGTTTGTTTTAATTAAGTGATTGTTTAATTGTTTGATTATTTTTTTTAATGAAATGTATAAAAGTTATATACTTTGAATTGTGTGCATTACTCTGTAAAGGCTTGTATAAGCTGAGATGTTAGGAGTGCTACTGGTTTTTGTTTTATAATAAATAAGTTTTTTTTTTTTCACTGGCCATTTGTTGTATATGTGGTGGTTCATTATATTTGTCGACGTCAGTAGTATCAAAATGTATAACTAATTTATATATATACACTTTTACACATTTAGTGAAACTGCATAATTACATTTTTTAAGATTTAGTCAACAAGTACTAGAAAAACTAGAGCTATGGTTTTATAGCTTAAGCAGGCTTAACTGCAACTATAGTAGGTAACTATTATCCTTGAAACATATACATTTCTCTGCTTTTGCTGGAAAGAGTTTTAGATTTATTTTAAAGGTTTTGATAATGGTAATGTTTATGATGTGACTTGGTATTCTGTTCAGAGGAGCTGGGGCTGTATTCCAAAAAATGTTTTTATCCAGGCAATAAACCAGATGCAGTCTGATTAGTTCAGTTCTGTTGGCAATGTCATTACAGAAAAAGTAATTTGAAAATTTGACCTGATATATTTGTTTGCAGTGGTGGGCTGAACTGGAACTTTAAGATTCTGAAAAACAGTATGTTTAGAAGTAAAGTTGCTCCTCTCATTATGGGTAGGCAATAACATTGTTTTAATAATTTACAATGGTTGGTAATTGTGTCAGCCAGGAAGGCAGACTGACATCTTTTGCTGACTGCATTTTCAAATGCTTGTATGCTGCTGCCAGAGTGAAGTGTTACTATGGACAGTATGTATTCAAGCTTGGGAATGAGTACATTTCTGGAAAAGGATAATTTGACTTCTGGAGCTGATGGGTAGGATAGACTGTATAATTTTAGCTGTAACAACAGATGTTGCATTGTAGTTACTTTATGTAATATAAAAGGTGGGGTTGGGTCAAATGTCAAGCCTCTGCATTTTTGTTGATTGACATTTGGAATGAGGTTTTCATTTAACACAATTTCACTGTGAAAGGATATAAAGCTTATGAGTGATGTAAACTAGCATTACGGCATATTTAGTAGTCATGATGGTTGGTGACTCTATTATAGCAAACCTGTTAGTGATGCTATAGTTTTAAGCAAATTAAATATGGAGTTATGGTGAAGGTTATTAACTTGAGTAGTTGTTGGAGAGCCTTCCTGGTTCAATAAATACCAACAGACATTTTAATAATGAGTAAGAAGTGGTATAGGCTGGTAAGTAGTTGTTTAAGTATCGAGTAGGCATCGCAGGTATGTTGCATATGGCTAATCTGAGTAGGACATTTGAGTATGAAACTATCTGGATGCTGTATAAACTAGTTTTTCAAATAGTTCCCCTAGTTGATTATGAGGTCTTGTGGCAAAATATTGGCGAGTAAGATTACTTTTTTTTAATTGTCAGGTCACTGTAAATTTAATAATAATCAAAGCTGACATATTTTCAAATGTCAAGAAAATTTAATCATACAATTAACAAAGAAAATGAAAAATTAAAACATAATTAACAAAAAAAGCATTAAAATAAAGTAATATACCATCCAGTTAATCCCAGAATTCTTTCTATTAGTTAATGAAAGGCTAAGACAAAGCCAATTAACAATATGATACAATTAAATTACAAGAACTATACCCTTAGACACTATCCCTTAATGATCATGTACAAATGGATGCCTACCTTTAAATGATGTTTTTCTGCTATATTAAAAGACAGTCCATCCTCACTTGTGGTTAACTTTAATTTAAACCAATTTTCAAGATGAATTAAAAAATTGTATTTTATTGTGATGCTGTAGAGTACATATCCTTTCTATGCTCAAGGTAGTGTGCATCAGTACAACAAGCATCTTGATAAGGTGAATAGTTTTAATGTTGTTAATTTCTGGTAACTATTCTGCATCCCCTTTAATGTACATTAGTAAAAGATGCTAAAAATGTAATTCATTTTCTGATAACTGACTGCTTAGCAGTGTAGCACACACCAGTTTTGGATAATGCAAACCTGCAGAAATATGCTCATAACATCCATCTTGTAGGAGCTATTTGTATTACCTTAAACATTGTGTATAAATACAGAACTGTAGCTGACTCCTACATGTTGGATTCTACATGCAGTAGAGACTAAATTTACAATTATCTGGAAATGCAATTGAAATGAATACAGATATGGAATACTGTAGCAGCAAACATTATTTCAATGTAGGCATCTGAGCGCAGATTCACTTTTTACTCCGAGTTATCTTACTAGAACTGTAATGTTCTTAAATGACTTCCAGTGGCAGTAAAGTGCTTCATGTTCACACAACCTCTGCCCAGTGGGAGTTGTGATAATCAGAAATGGCAGCCCTAATGCCATAGCTATTTTAAATTAATATGTCAGCATTATTTTAGGCAATACATGACCTCTGCAAAGAATGCATTACCAAAAGAAAGGTACAACTCTGGAGCAGGGCTGAAACTGAAGATTTAAATAGCATTCTATTTCTGTCTGTTTCATATCATATTTTACTCCAACTCTCTGACACTGGCAATTCTAATTATTTCCTAAGTCTGTTTTTATACAATAACTAAGATGACCATATGTTTACATACTATTTCTATGATACTCTATTTGCAAAACATTTTTCATTCTGATGTAATGCATCCATCGAGTATATACTACATTATCACCAGAAAGTGAAACAATACATTTCAATCTTCTAGTTATCAATTATTATTATTATTCATAAATGTCATATAATATTGAAAATACCCTTTACATTTTAGTTAAATGAATTTATCTGCCAAATCTCAACAAAACTAAATTTCATGGAAGTAATACCTCTCTAGCAAGAACACCTGGAAAAGATTTTACAAATCTCTTTGCAATGCTTCTAAATGAGAACATGACCAAAACCATGTTTTCAAGTTTCCTGACCATCTCATTACATCCCACACATATGATCACTGTAAGGAACATTTTACTCCATCTATATGGAGTATAACCAAAACTTTCATGTACAAATTCTAATCTTATTTGAGTTGGCTGCATATATGAACAGCTGACATAACCTTGTTTAGACAAGCAGTAATGTCTAACATGTTTTTCCATTCCTGTAATAATATTTTAATATTTCAACTTAAAGCCTTTTAAGGCATTGCAAGCCCTGCTCACCAATGTTTTAAAAAGGGAGCTTCACCCCCTGATATCCAGCCTAAAGGCTACCAGTTTTGGAGAACGGCATTTTATCAAGTTAATTAACATGAAGTATCTTGAAGTCTGTCCTATCCCCTCATCTCCAATCTCATCATATTTCACCAAAAGACTGTATTAGCTGTTTGATCCCATGTCCTCCATTCATCTGACCACTTAGTCTGCCTCTCTTTCTATCCCCTTGACCCTTTCTCATTCTGCACTCTGATCTTACCAGGCATCAGTCAGTGCCATGAGAGGTACCCATAGATACAGCTGCCTGAGTCACATGTCTTTACCAGCCAGTGCAGAGACTGCATTTCTCAAGCTCTGTTTCTCATCTAATTTGGATGACCCAAGCAAAAATTTGTCTATGCCTTTCATGTACTTTGTCTTGAAAAAGAGTTTGCTGGGTTGCATGTGCACACTCTCCAACATACGATACGGTGCTGAATTTAAAATGAATCATTACTCAGACAAAACTTGGTTGAATTGTGTATTCTGCAGCAGTTGACATAGTTTGCATAGATGAATAGTCTGCACTTCATGTCCTTTCTTCCTCCCAGACTGTGTTGTGGTTGCCAATGGTGAAAATGAAGGTTAAGACAACAAATATTGAATTTTTTGTTTGGGAACCCGATCTTCCTCAGATTACTATGAAGGCCTGGATTACCTACTCTGATCAACATGGATGACTGCTTTACAATTTTGTAAATGAACTGTATAAATATCAAGACCGTTAGTTATTAAACATAACCATGCATGCATACTGCTCAGATGTCTCTCTCATCTCAATGAGGTGATTTTGTTTATGCTTTGTGTAGTGCTGTCACTATGTATCACACAGTCATGCAAAAACAATCCACTTAATGTATGTGTTAGTGAGCAACAGAATGCACATTAAAAGGCCACTGTAGGTAGGTATGTGTTGTTACTCACCCATTATTGCAGTTCTTTGCATGTTGTTTCCCCTAGCTCAGTTTGTAAAGGATATGTGTGCATATATGTGCATTGGTGTTATCACTGGCTTTGGGTGGTTGATATGTGACCATATGTTGGACTGTGCATTTTGAGCAATGTAAACTTCATAGTTCTGCAGTGCATGGGGCATTGCAACATGTGTACACTGTGTTGCAGTGCCAGGAGGAAAGGTGACTGTACCAGTACATATCAATACCACACGGGTCTATATCACTTCATTGAAATCTCAGTTTAGTGAATCCCTCTTCATCGAACCCAATTGAGTGAAAGCTTACTTCGATAAATGATTGTTTCAGTGAACTTTCACACAGGGAAAGAAACTAGACATCCATCATTGGGGATATGCCCTGTTCCCCACTGTAGTGTGATCTCATAATTGATATATTTAGTTAAGGGTGGTGTGAGGGGCACAGCTTCCAACATTGGAGTGTGGGAGACCGAAGCTCCCCACTTAGGTGAGTTTAAGATTTTTAATTTTTTTGCATGGTTGGTAACTGACCAACTAGTTTCTTCCCCTGTGTGAAAGTTCACTGAAACGATTGTTCGCTGAAGTGAGCTCTCACTCAGTTTGGTTTACTGAAGAGAGATACACTAAACTGAGATTTTGATGAAGTGATATAGCTCTGCTACCACACATACCTCTCAGCAGTTCCTAATGTTTATCAACTTCCTTAATTTTTGGCTAAAACCTTTGTTCCATTTCTTCTAAAACTGAAAATTTTCTTGAGAAATGGTGGTGGATTATACTCAGTAAGTACTAATAATCATTACAGTTACATAGTTACTTTACATCAGAGAGTAGGTGTTAACTCACATCCTCTTTGTCTAACAATTTTAAAGTTAATATCACTATGTTAAAAGTATCCATAATGTGAAATATTTTCCTGCTTTTTGCTTTCTCTTGAATTTGTGATGTAAAAGTTAGTGTTATTTTGCCTTAGTGCAGTACATGTATTCACTTCTGTGTGCTTGTGCAGTGGTTTCAGACTGTGTTTTTTCAAAAAATATGGTCTGAATGTAGCTCAACAAGTATCCCTAAAGTCAGTTGGTTGAGCTTATACCCACCTTCATCTGGAAGATTAATAGTCCAGACTTTCATCATTACCTGGTTATCTGGCTGAAAACTGACCTTTTTCTTGACCAATTCTTCCTGCTCTCCCACACATTCACCAAAAAGGTTCCTGAACTCCAGGAATGCAATATCTCTCACTCTTCTGTGAACAACTCTGTGACCAAGGTACAAAATAAAAATTCCCTTGAAAATAAACCCTATAATGAGGCCTTTTGCCATATATGTAAATAACTGTAATGTGCCTGATGTTACATGCATCTTCTTCCCAACTGAGTCATCATTAATGTCTGCTAAGAGAATACTGATAAGTGAAGATCTTCTTTCACTCACCTAGTGATTCTCTCTTTCTCTGGTTGGTGTTTCTGGCACCCCCTACCACTTTAATAAGTTAGCAAGAGATTTCATTAAGCCTCTCCAGGGCTCCTACTCTGCATGCAAACTTGAGAAAGCCAAGAAGCTCTATGACCTCTCAGATCTCCATTTTTTTGTTGCCAAAAATTCCCCACCTATTATCCACATGTCTGATTTAGCCCGTAGGAACTTGAACGACAGGAATACCAAGTTTAACAAGAGACCCATGAAAGACTTAAATGGACACTTAAATCTTTTCAGTAACAAAAGAAATCCCCACATCCTGACACAACTCAAGAAATCTATGCATACTTTCTTGCGCACACAGGTCACCAACTCCCACCATGAGTAAACTGCCCTTGGATTGGGCTGTGTATTGCCAACCCTAGTGTAATGCTGTACTGAAACTTTTCAGTAGTAGCACATTCCAGAGCACACCCAGTGAGAACTGACAAGTCAACCTGAAAGCAACCCCCCTGTTGCATACCCAACAAGAGACGAGCTTGTTCACAAGGTTCACAAATGGAAAACTGACTCTAAATATGGACAAATTTAGACTCAAAAAACTCCAACTATTCTCTGTCTCATATTGCCTACTTAGAGGCGATCTCTGCTTGACTTACAAAGCCATATCTGACCAAGCTCTGTTAGAAATGCTACATCTAAATAAATCCCAATCCCTGCGCACCACATGCTCCAGAGACCTCAACCTCATTACCACAATCAACCGAACATGCTTGAGGGACAGGTTCATAACCCAGAGACTGCCCATGCTATGGAATAGACTTCCCATACATGTCAAGCAGAGCACCTCACTGGCCCTTTTCAATAGAAATCTTGATTAGTGGATGGGAAGTAGAAAATTCACCCCGGGGATCACTCCAGTGGCTCTACTCGACAGAGGCACTAGGAACTAAGGTCGGGTGGCATGATGCCAGGGTAATCCTATGGGCTAGGCTTGTAAAGGCTCCAGGGCCATTAGCCTAGTACACACCTATGAACCTATGAAATGCAACGTTGTGACCACAGTCAGTAAACTTGCTTGATGATTCAAGTGGCATCCATCAGTGATGCATACTATACCCGAATCTTCTAATTATTAATGTCATTATAGAAGAGCCCTGGGAAAAAAGAGAGGTGATGCTTTAATCTTCATTCTGTCCTTTCCTTTTTGGACACTAAGCCCATTCAGAAAATCCTGACTGCCTCAAAAGGCAAAACCCAATATGGACCATCTGTTATCCTTACTTCTGGAATGAAGAAAAAATATTTTGTAAAGCCCAGTAACAACTGCTGTGCTGTCACCTGATCAAGATAATCTTCCAACATCTGGGCCTTTATAAGGCTATGCACCCCAACCCAATTGTGGGTCTATGCATCATGGGTGTTTTTTAGGATGATGTATGTTATGAAGTATCTAAAGGTTATGTGAGGGGGTATGTTAGTCTTGGCATTACTGTCTGCCTCTGTCTATCAGAGACATGGGGGCCAGACCCAGGGTGAATTTTCAATTTCCAACCAATTGGTCAACGTTATGCTTAAAAAGGGTTAGGGATGGATTCTATTTCCCATGGATGGGGAGCCTGTTCCAGAGCATACTGATCTTCTAAGTCACTTATCTGTCTTACCAACATGTCTTATTAATGTCACAAGTAAAATTTAAATCCTTGGATCAGGTGGTTCTAATGCACATTTTGTAGATGTGCAAAAGGTCCATCAGAGCTTGATCCGAGGATGCCTTATATGCCAGGCATAGATCACCTCTTAGTAACTTTTAGGAGACAAAAGTATACAGATAGGGTTTTCAGGTGATCTGTATAGGACAATGTGTCTATACCCTAGATTTTTCTTTTTGAGAGTTTCAGCTATTGCATATATCTGGTCAAGTACATGATGAAGGGGGCATTATACTTAAAGATAGGTCTGATAAGGGCTGAATAAAGTTACACTATGATTTCCTTAGACCTAAATGCTATTCCCTTACTCATAAGTTGGATGACATAGAATGATTTTATTATTAATTTGGCCACATATTGGTCAAAGGCCAGAGTACTGTCTACATATATTGCAGTTCTTCCAAAAGGCACTATAATTAATTTCTTGGTATTGAGTTTTATTCTGTGACTTTGTCACAAGTCAATTGTCTATGTTAGCCCCTCTTGTAAGATATGTGTGTAATGGGAGAAAATTGTAATAGCGCCCAGTCTGCAGTGATCTGTGAGCATGGTCAGCCCAAGGCCCTTGACAGTAGCCTTTAACTCTGAGAATTAGATGCCAAACAGGAGTGGTCCCGGCATGGAGCCCTGAGGTACCCCACTGGTAACCAGTCTCTAAGTGGAGGTGGTACCACCTGACTTCCTGAGTCTTGTCTGTGGAGAGAGCTGGCAAGCCAGCGAGCTATATAAGGATTTAAGGCCAGTTCAGTGACTTTCTCAGCTATACCTGAGTGGGGTATCATATTGAATGGCTTAACCAGATCCATGTAGGTGGTATTCACAATTTTCCCATCATCCATTACCTTGCTGACCTTCTCAAGAAGTCCAACAGGTTTAGTAGGCATGAGCTTCCCAGGTCTACATCACTTCACTGAATGGCTATTCATTGAATAGCCATTCATTGAATACCCATTTAGTGAAGCTGCCCTTCATCGAATAGCAAATTTTAAGTAGGGCAAACAAGCAGTTGGCCAACTGAGTGACCACAAAAAATAAATAAATAAATAAATACAATTTAAAACCTGCCAAGGAGGGGGCTATGATCCCCACACCCCCCAATGAGGGGAGCTGCATCCCCATACACCCCTAACTAAATATACCAACTCCGAGATCACACTACAGTGGGGAAAAGGGCAAATTCCAGATGGTGGCCAACTGCTGGTTTGCCTAGTTAAAATCTGTCATTCACTAAATAGGTGTTCGACGAATGGCTAATCGCTGAATAGCCAATCAGTAAAATAATATAGACCCACTCTTCCCTTCTGGTCAAGGGTATGTGTGTTAATAAAGTCCAGGAATTGTTGTGCTTTCAAGTATGAGGCAGTGTATGCTTCCCAGTCTATACAGGGATAGTAAAAGTCTTCTATGAATAGGGTATTTGGTTTAATGGTGAGTGTCTCCAAAAGGGCTAGGTATGAGCTATGGTATTCTAGGGACATAGAGGGTGACCTATACCTTGTTAGGATATGTTATATGACTTTGTATATGGTGATTTGCATGTGGATAAATTCCAGGGCATTATCCTGTTTAACCAACATACAGTTATGCTTGTTGCTAATATAGATTAAGACTCCTTCACCTTTTGTCCCTGTCTGTGAGGCTGATGGTCTAAATGTGTGGAAGGCACTGAAGCCTTGCAATGCTGCAGTACTTTCTGCAGATTTAAACCATGTGCCAGTAATGGCACAAAGTGAGGACAATTTGTAGGGTGTGGAGTTCCTAGGCTCTTAACATTTGAGCAGTAACACCTTCAGGTTTCTTTGGTTATTATTTGCTATGTCATTAGGTTTGCCAGTTTGGCATTGCCTAAAAAAGGTTATAAGAAGGTGGATAAAATTTTAGCCAGTTTTTGGAAGTTTGGAGGAGACATGTGCAAAACATCCTTTGCAAAGTAACTAGGTCTGTTAACTATGCCCTCCCATGCTGAAAAATATTGAGTCCCCCTGGAAAGACACCAGAAACTAAGACAATTATTAAAGTCAATCAGCTTTTGTTCATACTGTGGCATCATCCTTAGTGAAAATAGAATCCTGCTCAATGCAAGGCACATACCTACCTGAGACATATTCAGAAAGATCAACAATGTTTCTCTTCATATAGTCCAGAGAAGTACATCTTATAATAGAATCATACTGGTACCGGTCATGTAGTGACTTGAATGCATAAGTAACTTGACGAATCCTGACTCCAGATAAGTAACTGACCATTGTCTTCTCCTTTCTCAGTCTGGTGAGTGGGGCATTTGTGTGTCATACAATGGAGTCCCTTAAGACAAGTGTCCTGGTTGATGTGTTAGTTTGCCTAATGGGCTTTGCTCTTGAGGCTCCACTGTGTCTAGGGGCATGTGTGATGTTTGGTGTTGCTTTTGGTGAGTGCTTTACAGATTGGTGAGGATAGGCATTACTGTTTATAGGCTTAGGAGGTCTTTGAGGTTTGGGAAGATTGCTTTAGAGCATCAGCATAGGCTGGTCTAAGTGTGTGGTGGACACTATGAGTGGTGGATGTAGTGTGTGTGTTCTTGACATTGCTTGCATGCGAGATTTTTGCCACTAGTGAAATTGTGTATGTTTATCTCTTGCATACTGTGCTTTTTTTTTTTTTTAAGATTAAAGGTTATCTGTGAACATGAGACAATTACTTCATTGCCACAGGATACCCATATCTTCCAAGCTGGATATGGAGATTTGGATATTGTATATCCATGTTGGCTGGACATATATTTGGATGGGTTACTTTAGGCCATGAACTGGGTTATACAGAGATCTTCTTGGGGGGTCCCTGGGGTGTGGCATTACCATAGTTTATATTGTGCTAAGATGTCATAGTAGTACTGTTTAATCTGCAAACTAGCTACTCTAAGCATGTCTCTGCACAACGGCTTTATGCCTCACTAATTTACAGATTTCAGTGCTAACGGACGTTTTACAGATAAAATTTACTTCCTGGGCATTTGTGTCTGTATAGGGCACTGCTGACCTCTGGATGTAATAACACCAAGAAAGACTGTCTGCGAGTGTAATATAACAACAAAACTTTACCTTGCAAGGCAATTTCAAGTATCAGTGACTTTTAGAATCATTTAAAAATCAACAAATAAAGCAAAATTAAAGCAGTAGCTCTCTAAATGGTTTATTGAAGTACAAATTAATAAAATAAATCTGTCATCTATCAAGGATGGAGCAGGATTAACTCATGATCCCCTCAGAGTGTGACTAGGGTATCAGATGGGAGCTCTAGGAAAATGAGTATAAGTCAATTTGTAGTTTGGGAGGTTTACTCAAGTGCAATACTGTTTTGTTGAGTGAGCATGTAGTATAATGGATATATGGAAAACAATGTGTGGGAAAGTACTTGAATAGGTTAAATAACAGACAATAACAATGAAGGAGGGAGGGAGGGACTTTGCAAGTCAGATTACCACAAGAGGCAGAACGAGAGAAACAGCCTTTTAGCACCACAACAAGAAAGGGATGGGAAGGTTGGAAAAAAAATTAAACTGGAGCTCAAGTCCTGTAGTTAGAATTTCAGAAATGTTTAGCTTAATGCCTCAGTGGAGGGTGGGGCAGGCTCAAAGAACAGGGGAAAAACAGTAGGTTACCAGAAAGGCACTGTAATGGAACTTTAGTCAGGTATATAAAGCTATAAAAACTACAGAAACACAAACCTTGGAGCAGAATGCATGATCCTGCCGCAACTGCAAACCTACCACAGACTAAGACAGTATACCATGCAGAAATCTAACAGAAATGCAGTAATAAATGACAAAATGAAGCTCAGATCTCACAGCAGATCACATTCCTGTTACAACTGTCAAAGAAGCTACAAGATTGCACAGACTGGGAACACCATCATATCTCTCAACTTCTTATGGGTTCATTGGTACCTGCGGGGCTGTTGATCCTTGAGAAACTTTAGACTGCTAACCTTGCATTCCCAGGCAGAGTACAGAATCTGTGCTGAACACAGGATGCATGACTCCCGCATCCCCTCCTCACTGTATGGATACATGCTGTATCCCTGCTCATACATACGACACACTAGCATCTGAGGGTGGACAGGTTATTGAGGACACAGAAGATCAGGGTAGTGTGGTTGCCCCCAGAAGATACTTGTCTGAATCTGCCCCTAGTCATCGTACCAGGAGGGATCACATAGGAGGGTTGATACTAGTGCTCACAGGAGATATGGTTCTCATCCATCCCCTGAGGCTGGTTGTCATTAGCTGCCACCCAATGTATGTGCAAGGCCATCATGGAGGCACAGGTGAGTTCCACCATAGTCTGGGCAGTGGTGATGATGGTTATCCAGGATATGCATGTTGATATTCAGGAGTGCATGAACTGTATGTATGATTCCTTGGATAGAATGAATCATATATTGAAATGTTTAGTGTCCTGTCCTCTCTGGGTTGACTGACAGGGTTGGGGGGGGGGGGTACTTGAAGCTAGTCATCTGAAACTTCCTCGGGTGTGAGTTGAACTACTAATGGATGAGCAAGATCCCACTACCACTCCCACAGTTGGAACAAGCCCACTGCAACAGTTGTGTATGTACCCACATGCTGGAGAGGATGTCCCCATGGTTGTGGTTATTGTCATGCCCACACAATCTACAGCAGACATCAATAAACTCAGTAGCATAGGAGCAAAGTGTCTGGGACATGCCAGCTGATCCCAGTCTTTCATTAATGCAGTGCTGTAGCACTCCGTATGGGGTCTAAACTGTAGCAAGCAGTTTGCTACAGTTTAAAAGTGAAAAAATATTTTTTGTTTTACCTAACACATGGCAAGGTATAAACTGCAGCAAATAGTTTAAAAGAAATTATATTGAGGGTGGGCTGAAGGCAGGGCACAAAAACAGGACCGGAATGGTTGGGATTGGAGGGAGGGAACTGTGTCATGCATCTGGCCACATAATTTGTGCGCATTCTTGGCTTTTTTTTTTTTTTGCTTTTCATTGGAAGAGCAGTTGGGCAAAGATCTAACTGCAATAAGCTGATCACGTACAATGCATTGATCAGCTTATTACAGTGAAGTACATTTTTTTGCTGTTCACTTGAAGAGTGGAGAGGGTGGTCACTGGTTCACAGTACCATCCTGGGGAGCTGGATGAACCAGTTACACTTCTGAATGCACTGACATTTAGTCAGGGTCATGAGAGAGATATTGCTACCCCAGCAGAGAAAGTTGCCATCAAAAGAGGCATCCAAGGGAAGTCAATTCCTCTGTCATGCCTGGCCTGGACCTGTCCAGTAGGGCACTGTACTGTGCTGCACCACCTGTTGAAGCTGTGTCCCCACATACACCCAGTCCAGTAGGGCACAGCACTGTGCTGCACTTGTTGAATCTGTGTCCCCGCATACACCAAGTCCAGTAGGGCACAGCACTGTGCTGCACTTGTTGAATCTGTGTCCCCGCATACACCAAGTCCAGTAGGGCACAGCACTGTGCTGCACTTGTTGAATCTGTGTCCCCACATACACCAAGTCCAGTAGGGCACAGCACTGTGCTGCTTCACCTTTTGAAACTGTGTCCCCACACACACCCAGTCTAGTAGGGAACGGCACTGTGCTGCACCACCTGTTGAAGATGTGTCTCCACATAGACCCATACACACAAACACATGCAATCACAGTATCCAGCACATCCCACAGTCCTGCTGACCCAGGCCATTCACAGCATTAAATCCCTCATCACCATTCTGAGACTTCCTCTGCCAGAAATTACTATTGTAATACACCACCTCACTGTCACTCATGCACTTTTCTTTGGAAGGCATGCATGCCTGTGCTCCCTACCTGTGCAAGTGATGAAACTGTGCCCCACCCTGTGTACATTATTTCCTGTGTAGCTTATCTCTGATGCACAGTATTGCCCTCTTTTGCATGGTTATACACAGTCTGGTGTTTTGTAAGTGTCATTTGTACTTTTGTATATCTCATTAACTGTTGTGTACTAAGGTAGTGGCTTCCCCAGCTATGTAAATGATGGAAAGTGTGCCCTGCACTTTGTACAGTGATACTTGAGTTGTGTATGTCTGATGCATAATGTGATCGGGCTATGCACGGGGAAACAGAATCTGGTATTCTTTGCCAGTGCCATTGTGTACTGTACCTGTCTTTGTCTGTTATGGTCAAACTCTGTTGTTGACTTTTCCTTTGATTGTTCATCAGTGTCATCTGAGAGATCTGTGGAGCATGCATGGGTCCACCCTAGTGTAACTGTTTTTTGAAAATAATATTATGTAACATGGTATACACACAATCAGAATTTTTACAAACACAGCATGGATATACTGCAGGGTACCACCAGATGTATCTAGGCAGTGTAAATGTGACCTCAGCAGCTGAAAAACATGGGAAATAGGGCATAGTTGTAACCTTTATCAGTTGTGCTATGTGGAAGTTTGATACATGCCATGAGCTAGTGTTAAAGGTCATATCCAGCATTACCCACCACATAGCCCTGTGGAATGTCACCCCTTGGTCACAGGTGTGCCATATGTGAGAGCAATGGAAACCTCCTGGGTGAGCTGCACACATATTATAGAAGATTATGTATGCATTACAGACCATCTGACAGCTGATGGACTGATATCTTTTACTGCTCATGTACCTCATTCCCAGTTGACCAGGTGGGGCCTTTATTTCAATGTGGGTACAGTCTATGGCCCCCAATAACTTGGGGAAGCAGACTATAGAATAGAAGCCCACGTGGTGCTCCTTCTGTCCTCTTGAGTAGTTTGGAACCACATATGTTCCCCCACAGGGAGAAGCATGTGGGTACTGGAAATAGCAACATCAAAGATTGAAAGAATACTAATTTAATGAACTGTAATCATGCCTTGACTTTGGAATGGTGTCCATTACTGTCATGGTATTAGCAATCCAAAAGACCTGGAGAAATTAAGTAGAGGAAGTATGGCATCAAGGAACTGGCAGAGTATTCTGAAAGCTGATATTGCAAAACCCCCATTTAGTGTTCAGTTGTATGGGCACTCCAAAACTCCCGCAGACATGCCGAAGAGGTCAACACACATACACTGTTTGTTGAATGGCCACCAGCACTGCTAGAGTTACTGTAGGAAAAAGGAAAGTAAATGAACACATAATAATAATTTACTATCTCATTGTCATGTAGCTCATGGAAGTTTAAACTCGGTCTTAAAGCCCTCCAGTTTGGGCAAAGTCATGCAGCATTGGCTGCAGTGGTTATTATAAGAGCTTTTTACAGATACAAGTTTACAATGGCTGCAGCAACCCCAAACATTACTCAATGGCCTATACTGCCTGAGCACGGACATATCTGTCCATGTACAAACCTAAGGCAGGTGAAGCTTCACTGCACAACCTTTATATGTTTCTGAATCATTCCATCATGTGTTTCTATATTTATTTTTTATTGTTTTTCCTCATTATCAAACAGAACTCTTCATTATGCAATAATTGGCATATAACATGATTGGTCATGTAATTTTGGCTGGCCACATCATGTAGCTATATTTTTAAATCACACACACTCTGTGTGTCACCAGTCTTCATGCAAACTCGCATAGCATTATGGAACAGTTTTATGAATTTAGCCATCATAGCAGCAGTTTCATTTACTGCCTTACTACAGATTATTTCATAGCAGCTAAGCATTTTGCTTATTTTGGTATTTGCAAATTCCTCTTGGACCTTATAGAATTTCTGTCTCATGCTTAGCTTAAATGGCATGTATGAGGCAAATGAAGTAAGTAATGTCTACAAATGAAAAAGAAATAGCCTATCAGTATACAGGAAAAAGCAACTGTGAAAACACATTTTAAAATATCTGTTGCTCATTCTTCCCTATTATAGATGATGAACAGGTGGGGTAGTTTGTTTATATGCTTTATTACATAGAAACACATCAGGATGGATAGCAGCTTTATAAAATATAAATGAACTGATTAACAGACAGACTGCACAGACATACATGCTTACATCTCAACAGCTTACTACAAAATGGCAGTCAGGCTCACATATGCTCAGTATTTATACACTTGTGCAAGCCCCTAGAAAGCTTCTTAAAGTTGTACATACACACTGTATAATCCTCCCTCGTAAGAATTGGATCCTATGAAATGACATTAGAATAAGACATGCAATAATATATAGACATTAGAAACAACAAAATGTTCATATCCAAGTTGCCGTGTATCTGTGACATGGTCTGGAAATACAACCTCTTCTGGTAACATAGTATTCAGAATTGGGTTTAGCAACAGAGACAGTCTTCAATGAACAAATCATATCAGGAAGTTTGGGATTCATCTCAGGAACAGGGATATTCACTGGAACGTACTCAGGAATTGGAATGCTGGACAACTCACTCTGAGATAAAGAGTCTTTCTCACAGGTTAGGTGCTGTGGTACAGGCTCAGATACCAGTATCAAATGTGTCTGATTCTGCCTAAACTCTGCTGCTTGTGAATGTATGGTCTTGGCTCTGGGCAAATACTCTTCACGATTCCGATCAGATCATAACCTTTGCACGTTTGCATTCAAACTGTCTCTCCTTCACTTAATGGATGAATGGTTTGCTGGACATGTCATAATAAGACTTCTGGGATAGGTGTTTTTTTAACAGATGGGCTTTCAAAAATCTGTTATTCTTAGCACTTGGAACCAACAAACTATGACTGATTGGTAATGTAGTTCTGGTTTGTCTCAAAAGAAGTCTCTGGACAGGTGAATCAAGATGTTTATCACAAGGAAAATTTCTGAGATTCAAGAGATTCAGGGAAAACATCACTATTATCTCGTTTGGACTTCTCAAGTAATTGTTTTGCACTTTGAACTGCACATTCTGCCAAACCATTTGACAGCGGATACTCAGGACTACTTGTGACATGAGTAAAGTCCCACTCTTTAGCCAATATTTTGAATTGCTGGGTAGTAAACTGTGTACCATTGTCAGAAATAACTTTGTGCAGACTACCACGAACTGCAAAATTATGCTTCATTTTAATAATGACAGTGCTGGTTGATAGGTTAGGAAGTACGTCAATCTCAAACCAATTGGAATAAGAATCTACTAACACCAAGTAATGCTGACCATTCCACTTGAAAATATTAGTGGCTACTGTTGACCAAGATAGTTCAGTTATCTGGTTTAGCTGAAGTGGTTCCCTTTGTTGATGTGGCTTTGTACTATTACATAAAGAACAAGAAAAAAATACTCTCCCAATATCTTGTGACATAAAAGGCCAAAACACTAGTCCTCTCAGCCTCCTTTTTGTAGAATCAGTTTCTGGGTGGCCGCAATGAAAGACAGAGATATACTCTTGTTGCAAGGATTTCGGAACAATGACTTTAGGACCTTTCATGACAATACCATTATCAGACAAAATCTCATCTCTGTATGGAAAATAAGGTTGCAATTCTTGTGGTAAGCTAGATTGCTTTCACGGCCATCCTCAATTAATAAAGTGGTTGAACTTTTGTAAAACGGGATCTGAGGCTATATGATTTCTAAGCTCATCTAGACATCTGGAAGAAAAATGTCTCACTTCCAATACTTCAAAATCAAGGTTCTCATTCCCATGCTCTTCAGTGGTATTTTTGGGTGATCTGGATAAAGTATAAGCAAGATAAAGAAGTTTGCCTTTTGTGTAGACAAGATTGAAATTGTACTTCTGCAATCTCAACATCATGCATTGCAATCTGGCTGTAGCTGAATGCATAGGATTTCTCAAAATAGTAACTAGAAGTTGGTGGTCTGGTTCAAACTGGATAGGTCTACCATAAATATAATCATGGAAGTTTGAACATGTAAACACAATTGCTAAGTGTTCTTTCTCTATCTGAGCATACTGCACCTCAGTTTGGTTAGAGATCTGGATGCATAGGCAACAAGTTGACCCTCTTGAGGAATGACTGCACCAAGACCAAATTTGGAAGCATCACAGGAAAGAGTAACTGGTTTGTGAACATCATAGTATCTGAGAGTTGGTGGACTGGCAATTCTCTGTTTCAGGACATCAAATGATCTTTAGTGCTGTTCCAACAATGACCAGGATACATGTTTATGTGTCAGCTCTCTAAGCGGAGCTGCAAGTTGGCTTAAGTCTGGAATTAACTTGCTTAGGTAGTTAACCATGCTAAGAAAGCATTGTAGAGCTTGAACATTGTCTAGAGCTGGCATCTCAAGAATAGCTGTTTGCTTGGAAGGGTCTGGTCTTAAGCCCGAACTGGTAAATAAATGACCAAAATAAGTAACTTCTCGTAACCTGAACTTTCACTTCTGAGGATTCAGCTTAAGATTCACTTGACAAGCTCTTTCCAGAACCTTCTTGATCTTTCTGTCATGCTCAGCTTCACCATTACCTCTGACCAAAATATCATCTACTATAATAACACAAGGGTACCCAGAAAAAATTAGCTCCATTGCATGCTGAAAGACTTCACTGGCAGAATTTATCCCAAATGGCATTCTCAAAAATCTGTACCTACTAAAAGGAGTACTGAACGTAGTGAGCAGCGAGGATTTCTTTTCAAGTAAATTTTGTCAAAATGAACTCTTTGCATCTAAGACAGAAAAGATAATGGAATTTGGCATCAGTGCTGCAATGTCTTTAACTGTACGCATTGAAGGATGAGGCCTTTTTAGTGCCTTCAAATCTCATGGATAAATACATATTCTGATATCATCTGAGCTTTTCTTGTGAGCTACCACCATGGAAGATACCCATTCAGTTAGTACTTCAACTGACCAAATTACACCTTGCTGCACCATTTTGTCTAAGTTGGCTTTGACTCTGTGCTGCATAGCTATTGGAACTTTTCAGGCTGGTCTGACAAATGGGTTGACCTCTGGGTCATAGAGTACACAACTGGAAGCTTGCTTATTTTTTCTTCGTAAAGATCAGCATAGGTAGAGAAAATATACTGGGTGAAATTAGAACAGTGGTCGTTCAAACTAGCACGATGGACTTCCTTATTAAATGAAAGCAGTCCCATTTTCAAACTGTCTCTGAGCCCTAATAATGACTGGATGTGCCTTTCGACCACATAAAATAACAAGTCATAGCTTCTCTCAGCAGAATAACATGAAAGTACTACTGAGCCTTTGGTTTGTATCTCTTCACTGCCATAAGCAACAAGTTTCTCACACTTTTCCAAATCAAGCTTCTCACCAGCATATACTCTAGAAAATGTTTCTGCAAACATAACATTGCACTTTGAACCTGTGTCTGCTTTGAGCTATATGAGTTTTCCATTTATCTGAACAGTAGAAAACACTTCATTCTTTGCCCTTAAATCTACTGCATTGACTGTTTCGTGAAGCACTAACATACCATCAACATAAAAAGTAGGGTTGCAGCTTTCTAAATGATCAACTTGTTTCTTTGAATGTTCCCTTTTAATAAAATAATGTGTGCCCTTTGATTTACAAAACCTTTTGAAATGATTCCACTTATTGCCTTTGTGACATTGCAGACCAAAAGCTAAACATTTTTCCCTTGTAGGCTCATGACTTTTGGCTATACAAGTGGGTGGGGGCCCATTCTTTGAGTTTGCTGACTCACTCTTATGCTTCACTAAGACTGTATGGTTTACAGACCATGCCTTGGAACTTACTAGAAAACTACTACGGGATTTCCTTGTTAGTGTTGCAGGTTTTACAGTTGCAGCCATGTGCTTGGGCTGTTTCTGTTAACCACATGCTGCATATTATCAACATTGGCTTTAGAAGTTACTGGAAGCATGCAGCTCTCATTTGTAAGCATATTAGTGTGCTTTTCTGTAAGCTCATATATCTGACAGATCTCAATGGCCTTATTCAAAGTTAAATCACTGTCATAAAGTAAAATCTCACAGAATCATCTTTAATAACACACACAAGTCCGTCTTTTATCAACTCATCCCTTAAGTTACCAAATCTGCATGTTTTAGCCTTGTTTCTCAAATCAGTTATATATGCTACAAAAGTTTCACCAGGCTTTTGATTCTTTGTATAAAATAAGTGCCTTTCCATTGTAACATTTGTTTGGGGGTTACACATTTCTCTAACTTTATGTTTTAAGCATTCAGGTCCTCCCTTGATTCAGCCAGTACAGCTATATGGCAGTTTTCCTCTCTCCTGCAAAGACAGCAGGTGCATACACAAATGAATACTCCCTTTCTATGGCTTCTGAAGTAGCTAAATTAAGCAGAATAAATGCCTTTGTATGGTCATCTTTATCAATGAAAATATTGTACTCTTGCTCAAACACTCTCCAGTTCTCTGCAATATTAGTGTTAAAGACAAGTGGAGTTGGTTTCCGAAATCCATCTGCCATGGCAACAAATTATGCCCAAACACAATGAAAAATATGGCCCTTATAATTATTTTATTTTATTTTATTTTACATTTGTTGACCGGGCTAGTCTAGCTGGACATATTTCCATTTTCAGTAGAGGCCCGAGGAGAAAAGCTCCACAGAAGTAAAAAATGTATACATACATAAAAATCAACATAGATGATAAGCCATTTAGGAAAAGGTTAGTAAAAACAGCAAAAATTCCAAAAAACTTCAAACAAGTTAGTCTAAAATTAAATACTTAGTACCACACACAGAGAAATTCCATACAACATCATACAGGAAATTAAACATACTTAGAGATCAGGATGCAAAGATAATAAGTAAAGAAAGTGGAACAATAGGAGTGGGGTAGGGAGAAAAGGGCAAGAGGTGGAGAAAGTAGGTTAAGAAAGTTAGCAGGGAAAGAAGCAGGGTGGGGATGAAAAGGGAGAAGAGAAAAGATAAGAGGAGAAAGAGTAATAGAAGAGTAAGAGAGATGGTTTGAGATAAGAAGTAGTAGTGCAAGGGTAATCAGGTTTACTACAAGGTTAATCAGGTTTACTACAGGAGCAAAGCCAGTGGTTTTGGAGGTGTCGTTTAATGTTTTGTTTGAAAAGAGGCAGTGAAGAAATCATTGTTATGCTAGTAGGTAACAAATTCCATTTAGTACCAACAGAATTGGTGAAGAGGAGTTACCAGCAGTATTATTAGATTTTATAGAAGTAGTCAATAGTTTACTTGAAGAGCGGAGAGTTAAGATTGCTATAAGGGATTAAGAGTTGTGAGAGTACAGGAGTGTTATTTGGTTGGTACAGTATTTTATGGGCCAGAATGAGTTGATGGATAGTAAGATAGTTTTGAATTTCAAACCAGCCTAGTTGTTTCAAGTTAAGACAATGATGGGTTCTACAGGGGTTACCAGTAGCAAAGCGAGCAATGCTATTGTAGCAGCTAGCTAATTTGTTAAGGTTGTTTTCTTGAGGTTTGTAAAGATGGGTGAGGCATAAAGAAGAGTAGAAATAAGATGGGAACGAGCAATCTTAGTTCTAGTAGCTGGTGTAAGAAATGGTCTAATTCGATACAAAGATCCTATTTTTCTGTTGACTAGTTTTATGGAATTGTTAATGTGTTGGTCAAAGAGAGATTATTATCAATGGTAATACCTAACAGTTTAGTAGTAGTGTCAGGTGAGATGACAGTAGCACTGTTAGAGGAGATATTAAAGTTTAAGGGTGAGGTCCTGGAAGTGGGGGTAAAGAGAAGAAGTTTAGTTTTTTTGGCATTTAGTAAGAGGAGACGACTGGAGAACCATGTCTCTACAGTATTAAAGACATTTTGGGTACGTGAGATTAGTTCTGAAGTAGAAGATGCTGAGCAGATGAGTGTAGAATCATCAGCATATTGAATACATGTAGCTTGAGGGATTGTTGTTTGCAGATCATTAATGAAGAGGGAAAAGAAGTGGGCCAAGGATAGAGCCTTGAGGAACTCCAATGGAAACAGGCAAGTAAGAGGAAATATGGTTATCCCATAGAACTGCCTGTTTTCTATTTGTGAGATAGGAATTGAACCATGTAATGGCTGAGGAATCGAAGAGAGTGATTCAAGAGTCTTAAGTAATAAAGTGTGGTTCACCATATCAAATGCTTTAGAGAGGTCAATGAAGAGGGCAGAAGAGAGTAAGTTGTTATTACGGTTCTCATTAATGGTATCTACAAAGGAGAGCAAGGCAGTAGTAGTACTGTGATATGGCCTAAAACCATGTTGACAGTCTGCTATAATATTGTGGAGAGAGATATTGTACAAGTTGATGATGAATACATTTTCTAGAATTTTTGCCAAGGGTGAGAGGAGAGCAATTGGTCTATAATTTGAATAGTCATTGGAATTTCCACCTTTATGAAGTGGGATGATATGAGATGCTTTCCAGATATCAGGGATGATTTCTTCTTTGATGGTCCTATTTATGAGAATAGATATAGGATATCGATAACTTTGGCAGCCTTTTGTAGAAATAGTGAAGGGAGCTTGTCAGCAGAGGGGTGCAAGGTTTTAGTTTAAGAAGGAGTCTATAAATGAGCGTTGTAGAGATAGGTTGTAGTGAGAATTTAGAGGAGGTGTTAGTTATGTTGCTTGGTAGGCAGAAGTTGTTGGCATTTAGCTGTTTAGCTAGAGCTTGTATAGTATCAGTGAAGAAAGAGTTAAAAGCATCTGCAGTTTGTTGGGGGGAAACAGGGTCAGCATTAATTGGGGAAGGTGTTTTAGAGGTTCCTGGGGAGAGGAGCTTATTGACTGAGGACCAAAAGAGTTTAGAATTATTTAGGTGTTTTTGCTGTAGTTCAAGGTAGAATTTCTTTTTGTCAGCTATTACTGCCTTTTTAGTTAAATTTCTAAGCTGACGGAAGTGTAGAAGGTCAGGGTTGTTTCTGTGGGATCTCCATGAGGCCCAGACTTTATTTCTAGTAAGAATAAGTTTTTTTGTTTCATGGGAGAGCCAGGGGGCTGAATTGGATTTAATTCTAATGCTACGTTCAGGAGCATATTTATCAAGAATAGATAAAAAAGTTGTATTAAAGTGGATAACTGCATTTTCAAGAGGAAGCATTTTTAAAGGGGTAGCAGTTACATGAACCAAGTTCCGTCTGAAATAGGTCTGGATTAAAATTTTTGATGGAGCGTACTTTCCTTGTAATATGGGGTATAGTACAATCAGTCTTTTCCCTAGTTATGAAGGTTAAAGAGTGATCACTAACATCATCAGGCAGGGTTCCTGTTTTATAGTTGTGTTCAACTCTGTTTATAAGTATCCAGTCTAGGATGCTTTCTCTATTACTATGTTTATTGTGCCTGGTTGTACAGGTTATAGTTTGGGTAAAGCTATGTAGGTTGATATGAGATGAAGGGTTTTCAGCATTTATGCTATTCCAGTCTATGTTAAGGTCGCCTAGTATAATAGTTTCTTGTGGATAAGTAGCTGATACCCAACTGAGATAATTCTCAAGGATAGGTATGTTGTTACCAGGAGGCAGGTACATGCAGATGATATAAAGGGAATTTTTGGAATTTAATTGAAGTTTAGCTATGATTGCTTCTATTTTGTTGTCTTGAGTTGGAGAGTTTGGAAGGGTAGTGATATTTAGATGATTTTTATAAAGGATGGCAACACCACCACCTTTACGGTTGGAACAGTCGAGTCTTACTATATTATAGCCCTGGGGAATAATTTCAGTGTCTTTGGTAGTAGGTTTTAACCAGGTTTCTGAGAGGCAGAGAATATCAAATGATTGAGTATGTAGGAGGGCATGCAGGTGTGGTATTTTATTGTTTATGCTTTGGATATTAAGATGGCCTATTAAGAAGGTGTTATTAGGTTTAGGTGTAGACACTAGGGGAGAAGGGGAAGTAGGACCAGGGTTAGGGTGGATATCTCCATCTAGGAGGGAAGGATTAGTAGGTTTGTTAAAGAGGTTAATCATTAGAAGGGTTTGAATTTTAGTTTTGTTCTCAGACTGCACTGCATAGTTGAGGTGTGAGAGTCTATGGAATTTAGGTAAATGATAATTAGGGGAAGAAGAAATATTTGGGAATGGTATAAGTGAAAGGAGAAATCTTGTTGTGTGTTTGCTAGGGTGGCAGTGTTGTACATAAAGTGGTTTTTCAAAGTAGGACAGGAGGTACATAGAGCATAGGGTGGAAAGAAGTAGAAGTGAGATTAAGAGCTGGGTAGTATGGTAGGAAGACATTTTAAGAGGAGTAGGAGTATAATAGATAGAATATGAGAAAGTATGAGTTGAGATAGTATAGAGGGTTGTATTTCTGAAAGGTTAGAATTAGAACCAGGAGAAATAAAGAGGGGATAGGAATAACACAGAAAAGGGAGTTAGATAGGGGAGGTTAAGATGAAAGGAAATAATAACACAGAAAGAGGAGTTAGATAAGGTGAGATTGAGGTGGGCTGGAGAAGTGAAAGGAAATAGGAAAGGAGAAGTAAAGAAATGAGTGGGAGTGGAGAGAGGGTATTGGATATAGGGTGGAGCGATAGGATTGGATGGCTAGGAAAGGGGTGTGTCAAAGTAGCTTTAAGTTGAGGACCCCTGGTGGTGGGTGGGAATTGGGGTAGGGAGGGGAGCGGAGTGAGCCAGGGCTTAACGGAGCAGTAGAACCAACTGAAGGTGGACTAGAAAGGAGACAATCAGAAATGCAGGTGAATTTGAAGGGAGTAGAAAGATAGCTTTCAGCAGTGGGATGAAAGAAGTTATGTAAACATACAGTAGGAGAGAAGGAAGAAATAGATGATAGTGTAGCAGGTGAGGATTTGGCAGGTTACAGCAGTAGGAAACGAAGAAAACTACAGTTAGCAGGGAGCTGGATAGACAGCAAGGTAGGTATAGAGACTAAGGGGGATCAGAAGACCAAAACCCTAACCTTGCAGGCTTAAACAGGGATAGTCAGAGGCAGTAGAAGCAGTAGAGAAATAATCAGTGAGAGTAGACTGCGATCTACTGGAAAGTGTAGGTAGTTGAAAAGTGATAGGGGCAGCAGAAATAGGATAGCGAAGAGTTGTAGGAAGTAAGAATAGAGAAAAAAAAAGCTAAAAAGTAAGGGTGAGTGTGGGTCGAGAAGAGGAGAGGTACTGGCTGCTAGGCTCTAAGACATAGGCAAATTGTTAAGACTCTTTAGGTTGACCTAATAGGAGGCTATAAATCAACAGGCAACAGAGCCCACAGCCAGCGCTTGTGACAACATTCAAATGCACAACAAACTCTTTGCGAAATAACTGTATTATAATACTGCGCAAACATATGAACACTTCATGCACTTCAGACAACTTGAATAACTTTGATTAATGTGAAAAAGTAATGCTTAGCAAAAAAATGCAGTCATTTCCCTTATTTTGTTTTATACGATTTAGACTTTATTTCAAACATTTTCCATAATTATTTAGAGTATTTCTGTTAATAGATCATAATATCAAATATGTATGTTACTTCAAAATTCTTATAGAGTATTCTGAATGCCTCATTTCATATTTTGTGAATAAGAAATAGCTTGAGCAAGTTTTAATACCTGAAATTCATTTCTGACCTGTTTTGCAAGTTATATGTGCAGTAGGGATGATTGACTCCTGTATATTCCTCTAGTGTTAACTTTGTGCCTCTTGGTCTCGGACCGAAGAATCTGGCTTCCCTTCTGGCCCCATGTCCATTTTAGACATGTCTCTTCTGACACCATGTTGCTCGTCTTTCTCTGTTATAGATGATGAACAGGTGGGGGTAGTTTGTTTATATGCTTTATTACATAGAAACACATCTGAATGTATAGCAGCTTTACAAAATACAAACAAACTGATGAACAGACAGGCTACACAGACATACATGCTTACATCTCAACAGCTTACTACAAAATGGCAGTCAGACTCTCACATCCTCAGTATTTATATACTTATGCAAGCCATTGGAAAGCTTCTTAAAGTTGTGCACACACTGATATACAATATCCAACAAAATGAAACAGACTAATGCCACAAATACAGATAAACTATACAATTCTACAGTAAAAATACCAGAAAACAGATCTCAGGAAAAAATTCCCTGGGATATTGAATCATGATGACCACAGTCACCTAGTGTGAAAATAGCAGTCAAATAAAAAACCCTAGGCCTGTGCTGAGTGCACATATTCCCAGTGGAGGTTAAGTAAAGCCACAATGAAATCTCGGGAACATAGCTAATGAATGCATATCAATATAGCTCAGTGCATTCAAATGAACACAAAAACAACAAGATATGAAAAGGAAGATTTCAGCCTTAAAGGGCTCTATGCATTTGTTTAATCTATTTGTTTTTCACCAGAGTAAAGGCAGAAATGGAATTTTAGGACAGTATGGAAAGAGAAAAGCAAGCAGAGCAAAGCAAGTCATTAATGAACAGGATGGGAGGGGATTTTTTTCGGAGTGAGGGTACACACTTTCTATATACCAAGAAGATAAGATGGGGAAGGAAGTAAGAAAAGCTGAAGAAATCGATTGAGGGATACAATAGGCAGCAAGGACACTGCACAAACATAGAACAGACAAGACAAAACTAACAGGAGAGGTGCTGATACACTGCGGGACGAGGTGCACAGTCGGTTACGAGACATCAAACAAGAAGAGGGGGAAACAATGATGATTGGCAGGAATGACTAACAACCAATAGAGGTCACAGACACAAAAGAGAGGGGAACACCAAGATGGAGATTTAGCAGGGAAAACTTTCAGTACAACCCTGCCTATGTCAGACACAGCAGAAATCTGCAAATTGACAAGAGGAATCTTTCCAGGTGGCCAATGTGGGCATTAAGATGCCAGTTCACCAGCTCCACTAAACCTTCTGCTAGCTAGCTCTTTCTCAAAAAAAGAAAAGGATTTGGCCATCCTGGCATAGTCACCATTGGTAACAACAGTGCTCCTGCCCAGTGAAGACCACAGAGGGCAGGGCTAGTGGCCCTATTAGGTTCTTCTGCAGTTTGTTCTGTGGAGGCAGTCCTGGCAGACTGAGTTGCTGAAGGTCTAGGTAGTGTTAAAAATTATGGATTGCTGGACTGTGGAAATGATACCAACACTCCTGTAGCTAATGCTGTATAGAAAAAAATAAATAAATTGAGAAAAACAGTGAATCAACCATTTTTCTCCCCTCCAAAAATAAATTGAATGGGAAGGACAGTAACAAAGAGGGTGGGAGAATGAAATGCAAACATATTATGAAATATAGCACTACATAACATGATAAAATGTTAGGTCCTTTACAACAACAGTAATCTCATGAGGAAACACCAAAGAGAATAACAAGGGTCTACTATAAATACAGACATTTCTAACCTGATAAGTGTGCTGTATAATCTGAATGAGTTGTATGTGAAAATGTACACAGCACTGCTACACTGCTGGAGATTGTCCATTGATGTCATATGCTGTAAGTAGGATTAAATTGAATAATATCTCTACCTAGGAATATTTAGGCATTATCTTCCCTTGCGCATTATAAAAGTTAACTTGTGTTGTTATGCATAAACATAACAACACAAGTTAACTTCTATAATGAGCAAGGGAAGATAATGCCTAAATATTCCTAGGTAGAGATATTATTCAATTTAATCCTACTTACAGTGTTGATAAGCATGTAAATTATACTAAGACAGTGGGCTTTTATCGAGACACCCACATGAAATTTCCACTGATTATGTGAAATTGCTCTTGGTCCAGTGAGGTTACCATATTCATTTTTCTAACTGTGAAAGTTAGAAATATTGGGCCTTACTAAAGTCCCATCCTAAAGACAGCATGCTTGGCAGAGCCATAGCTGTCTCATGTGGCACCTGGTGCATCTGAACACCCTACATCCTCACATATTATGTGAAATTGGTCCTGATGCACTTACACTCCTTGGGAGAGCAAAAAATAAATAAAATAAACAAATAAATAAATAAATAAATGAAAATAAAAGAACAAACAAAACAAAAAAATGTCTGTTTTCTCTGATCTGGCATTCCTTCCTTCCTTATGAGGAGTACCAGGTCCTAAAGCCCTCACAATCTACCACTTATCCTTGTGTTTTCATCAGGATAAACAAAGTAAAAAAAATGGATCTGGTGATCTGGCACCCTAACACCTAGCATCTGGGGTGGCTGCTCCCTTTCTCCACACTTGCCACACATTTGATACTCAGAATTACCTCCACCCATGTCTGTAATGTATGTGTTATCAAACACCCGGGATGGGAATATAAGCCACATCCTTTTGATTGTGCAACATGAAAGTCAAATGTGCTACCTGCTGAGACACTCTTGTAGCATTACTACAGCCAAAGAGCAGAAATGATAAACAGTCATACTAACAGAATGCTGCCATAGCACTCCTGACTTTAATAGCTGATAGGCTATACACACTAACCAAAAGCTGATAATATATCCCTCACAAGTAAGCTGCCTATAAAGTCTTTCTCTATGATTTGGTTGAGTGTACACAGTAATCATACTGTAGAAACAAAACTATGCCTCTAACTGTACATTAGAAAACAGATGTACTAACTGTTGCTACTGGAAAGATGGAAAAACATCCTCTTGTACTTGTCTGCTATGGTCTCTTGGGCTAGGGAAAAGAATGAGTCTACTCCAGACTGGCAGGATAGGAGCAATAAAAAAGACTGGCAGGCTTGTAGTACATCTCAGGGGCTCCCATTCTGACCTTTTCTTCCCATTGACAACGAAGGTTTGGATGGCACCTCTTCAGGTTACTGTAGTCTTGCCTGAACTCCTCTCAGTTTGGGGAATGTCAGTGGCATCAGTAAACAAACTGAAATAAATCTGTAACTGTCGAGTGACAGGCATCCAGCTGATACTGGGGACTCTCATTAGTCTCCCATCAAATTGTCCTTGTATGATGCAGGAAGATAAGGATCCTGCTCTCCTGAGAGCAGCCCTGGAGTGCCCTGCAATATATACCAGAGAATAATTGTTGGTATCTCATGGTCACTCCTATTTTCCATTTTCCATTGCAAGCATTGCCATGAGGCAGAATAACTTAGTAGTGCAGCCAGTGGCAGGGATCAAGACAGACAATGTCATTTTTTAACATGTGCAGAAAGTGCACAGAAGGTGTGAATCTGGCACCCACAGTTCAGCTTTACAGCATCTACTGCAGCTCTTGGAAAGGCAGTGCTCTGTATTGACCTCCATGCCTAGCAGGCTTAAACAGGGAACCTCCTGCTGACATTAGCATGCTCAGATATGTAATGTGTCTCAGAGTTGCTCGCATGTATGCCCAGTGTTGTGTAGAACCTGCCCATGAAACTGCTTATAAGTGCAACACTTAGAATGAGTGAGTCAGAGACATTCATGAGCTGAGACACCATTTACATAATCATCACCCTCAGATGCCTGAATCAGTGGTGTATAACACCCAGGGCTACACAGAAGCTCAATGCACTATGGAAGAAGATATAGAGCTCTGTTGTGGAAGTCAATTAACTGAAACTAATACTTCCTGAAGGTATGCATAACATTTTCCTTGTACTTATAAGTCAATAGTAGTAAATACTTGAACTGGGGATCTGTGCAGAGTCTTCTAACAAGTATAAAATAGTCAGTGAAGCACAGAAAGGTTATACACAAGTGTTGCCAAAGTTAATGGGAAACACACCTTGAAGTAATTGTGAAATGTACTTCTTAAATGAGTCAAATCAGCACTGCCTTGTGGTGTGGCATGGTACACTTATATCTGTGTATAGCATTCCATTAGGGCAAACATAGGCAAACATAACACAAACTTGGCACCAGTGGCATAGCTTGAGTTTATGCCACCTGGGACTGTCTTTGAGTTTACTGCCCCTCCCAGCCCCTCTCCCTCTCAAAATCATGGTGAAATGGGGCGCACCATACACAGCCCTCCCCCTGCAGCCATTCCAGTGCCCATTACTTGGCTATTTCTCTCCATTTACCATAAACACTGTAATGTGCATACTGATTTATGCTTTACTTTTACAACAATTATATGGATTTCATTTAAATCTTTTATTTTACATTTTATAGCACAAACACTAATAGACATCTGCTAAACAAAGCAATACAGTCTCACAATGAAAACAGGCTTAGCATTAACACTTCACTGCCATTGAAACTCACATTCATTGGAACAGCATTGAAACTCAGATTCAAAGAAAATGCATCTGGAGAGTGGCAGATAAAGTTTACCTTTGGGCTGTTTTTAAATCATAGGCCCCCTGCACACATATTTAGGACGATGCAAACATAACATGTGTTCTTTGATTCATCTTCCTGATTGTATAAAATTATATTCCTTGTATAATACAGCACACTAATTAGCGAGCATTTTAAATTTAATGTTTTGAACATTTTTTCCAGCAAACAATGAAATAAAATGTATGAATCAATGACAAAACTGCCCAGTTCAGAACAACTCCATTATAAAAGTCTACTCAAACTTCTGTCACTACAATCTACCAAAATCAGTAAATATGCACAATCTCTGTAGAAGTAAAATTCATCTAAATAATTCCACATTAAAGTGATCTATAATAATGAAGAGTTTGCAGCTAGCAAACAACTTTATATCTCATTGTTTCATCTGCAAATAAAGTGCCGGTTGCCTTTGAAGAATAAATTGCCTATGTTACATTAAAAAACTGATAAGCTAGTAATATTACAATAGGGAATGGATGGCAAACTGATAACAGACTGATAGTTACTGGGTATCTCCACCAAAGGAGCACATTCTTAGGACTGCAGCATCCACCCCCTTTAAAAGTACAACACAGTAGCAATCCATCTACATACTGTGGGAGTAGAACCCACAGTTTTCTGCAATAAAGCAAGTAGACTAGCTGTTGGGCTACTAACAACACAGACAGACTTGGCATAAACGGCACTAAACTTCTCTTCCCCTGAAGAACTTTGCAGCACAAGAAAACAGGAAAAAGCAAAAAATGTATGGGGGGGGGCAAAGGCCCAAAACCAGGGACACTTTAAACATTACTTGTATAATCTTAGAAAGTTGCTAGAATAAAATGTTTTGTGTTACCATGCATTTCCTGAAAGATAGGAAGACTGACATTTAAATAGCTATCATTATTTAGTGAATTCATGTCTCACTGATTTGCCAGAAAACCACATATTTTAAGAGGAACAAGCCAAAGGTATGAGCCAAACATTCCAGACATTCTGGGAAAATTTGGACACTTGAGAGCTATGGACTTAACTCCTTGAATCACAAGTGGTGGTATGGGTAGAGAATACAGGCGCTTGCTTCTTGTACCTAAGGTACAGGGTTTGATGCTGAGTAACCCTAACCTCCTGGTATACCTAACTGGGACATTGCACACACACTGAAAATTCAGTGCTGTTTATACACACCTACCTCCTTACTTGGAACAGAATACTCATTGGCAATACAACACACTGAACTTGGCAGCAATAAGAAAACTCAACTCTGTATTTAAAATTGGGTGGAGAGAATGCCTGTGTGTGTGCTTGAAGTGATGCAACTGGACCAGAAAGAAGAGGACTGCACTTAAAGAAGAAACAGACTCAAAAGTAAAACAGCTTTTTTTAAGCAAACAATCCCAACAGTGCTGCACGGGGTGGACTGCCCCCCCCCCAGCTATGCCACTGCTTGATACTGTGAATGTTAACATTAGATGAGTGTATCTTCAGCCTCTATCATGTGATGCTCATGGCTAGCTGTGTCTTTGTAGAATGAGACCACACAGTGAGTTTAACCCTGTAATGTACTGGGATGTGGCATGTTGTAAATTGTATATTTCTCTGTACTGCGATGTTGGGGAAGCACTGCAAGTGGCAGTGTACTTAACTCCATGGGTTAGGCTTGTGTGTGTGTGTGTGTGTGTGTGTGTGTGTGTGTGTGTGTGTGTGTGTGTGTGTGTGTGTGTGTGTGTGTGTGTGTGTGTGTGTGTGTGTGTGTGTGTGTGTGTGTGTGTGTGTGTGTGTGTCTGCCTGTCTGTTTGTGTTTGGGGGGGTTACTGACAGTGGCATTTCCTTGGCTGTTAGTGGTTAAAGTGGGAAGAGGTTGGAGAGCATACTCCTATGTCTACATAGGCGCTGAAGATATAGGGATGATACTACACTGTAGGTAGTGAAGATATAGGGAGGGTACAACACTGAAGGCAGTGAAGACATAGGGAAGGCACTACACTGTAGGTTTGAAGATATATGGAGGTTGCTGCACCGTAGGTAGTAAAGATATAAGGAGGGAGCTACACTGCAGGTAGTGAAGATATAGGGATGGTGTTACACTGTAAGTAGTGAAGATATAGGGAGGGCCTACACTGTAGGTAGTGAAGATATAGGTAGGGTGCTACACCATAGGTAGTGAAGATATAGGGATGGTACTATATTGTAGGTAGTGAAGATATAGGGATTATACTACACTGTAGGTAGTGATGACAGAGGGAGGGTACTGCACTGCACGTAGTGAAGATATAGGAGGGTTCTACACTGTAGGTAGGGAAGATATAGGATGGGCACTACACTGCAAGTAGTGAAGATATAGGGAGGGTATTACACTGTAGGTAGTGAAGATATCGGAAGGGTGAAGATATAGGGAGGGCACTATGCTGTAGATAGTGAAAATATTGGGAGGGTGCTACACTGTAGACAGTGAAGATATATGGACGGTGTTACACTGTAGATAGTGAAGATATAAGGAGGGTACTACACCATTGGTAGTAAAGATATAGGGATGGTACTACACTGTAGGTAGTGAAGATATAGGCAGGTTGCTACACTGTAGGTAGTGAAGATATGGGGAGGGTGCTGCACTGTAGGTAGTGAATTTATAGGGTGGGCACTACACTGTAGGAAGTAAAGATATAGGAGGGTGCTAAAATGTAGGTAGTGAAGATATAGTGAGGGTACTACACTGTAGGTAGTGAAGATATAGGGAGGGTGAAGATATAGGGAGGGTACTACACCATAGGCAGTGATGATATAGGGAGGGTACTACACTATAGATAGTGATGATATAGGGAAGCTACTACACTGTAAGTAGTGAAGATATAGGGAGTGTGCTACACTGTACATAGTGAAGATATAGGGAGGGTGCTACACTGTACATAGTGAAGATATAGGGAGGGTGCTAGACTCTATGTAGTGAAGATACAGGGAGGGTGCTACACTGCAGGTGAAGAAGATATACGGAGGTGAAGATGTAGGAAGGGTGCTACACCATTGGTAGGGAAGATATAGGGTGGGTGCTACACCATAGGTAGTGAATATATAGGGAGGGTGCTACACTGTAGGTAGTGAAGATATAGGGAGGGTGCTACACTGTAAGTAATGAAGATATAGGAAGGTTGCTACACTGTAGATAGTGAAAATATAATGAGGGTGCTACACTGTAGGTAATGAAGATGTAGGGAAGATGCTACACTGTCAGTAAACTAGCTGAAAAGAAGTTCCTACAAGCATATTCAACATGAGATATTTGTTTTCCAAACATCACTGTGCCTGGCAAGTGAAAGGCAAGTTCTCCCATACAGGGAATAATACATTGCTGCAGGTCCTCTGGCTCCATAGTCATTGGTTGCTCATGCAGGAAATGGCCCCATCATGACCTTGGTTAGCAGAATCTTGTTTTAGACATTGGTACTTTGGTTTGCCAGGACTGCACCTCTGAGCAGGTCATATTCTGGATCACCAACATTATCCCTGATGCGGAAAATGGCCCATCTTGTATGGGTGGGTAGGACAATGTGAGGTGGGCTATTAGTAGAGCTAAAACTAATGTAGACTACAGTTTCTGACATCTCTGCATGGGTTATTGGCCTCATAACAGTCCTGTAGCGGGGTAATAGGCCTCAGAGCTGAGTTGCATGGCTTCTCAAGAATATGCACTGGAGATGTCCCAGGTGTGTATTCTTGTTCCTGTATTAAACCATTAATTATTCTGATGGCTCCCTTTATTGGTGAACAGGATACTGATGTTGTGTGCTTCCTGTACTGTAAGAACTTTAGAAATACAGCCTCCAAGGGCACGTCTTCCGAAAAGGTTATATTACCCCTTATTGCTATTATGAACAAAGTAGAGGGAATTGGTTATACTGTTACTGAGTTTCTGCTTTGATTTCTTCAAAGGTCAGTCCCTAGCTGGCTCTACCAATGTGGAAATGCTGCAATCTGATGCTGGATAGAGGTCTGACTTTGACAATGATGATGTTGAAATGGTAGCAAGGTCAGGGAGCACAATGTTAGTGTTGGACACAATGAATATTCAAAAAAAAATCCCCTGCTTAGACCATGGGCACAGTCTCTTTGCCTGTGGGCTCCATACAAGAGACACACACCTCACAGGAAGGAAACACTGTGGCATATGCAACAGTCACAGTAGTGGGTCACGCCAGTCATCAGTGTCTGCCACAATCCCCATAGGACAGGGTGCATACTGGTGTATGTAGGCAGCAGTATGCATTCTGTCCTATGGGGAGGGTGCATATTGGTGTATGGAGACAGGATAGGTACTGCCATCCCAAAGAGATAGCTGTGTGCATGGGTTCAATCCAGCATATATATTCCAGCATATATATTGGGACATCATGGAACAAAGGCTGGTACCACCTCAGTCTTTGCACAGATGATATGGGTACTATAGGATATACAGGATGACCTACAGGAGTGCATGTTCAATATCTGTGACACTTTTTAGCAAATCAATTGCATACTGGAAAATGACAGATCCTCCCGTGTGTGCATGCCATCTGCTAGGCATGTTTCATGGAGCTGATCCACTTCTGCATCTATAGAAGGCATGTAATGTGGATATGGACAGCCAAGGTCACTGTCATGCAGCACCAGCACTTTCACATCAACATTAGGTATGGAGGAGCCTTTGGGCAGGAGAGGGCATCCATGAAGTTGTGGTACTCATGCAGCGGAATGTCTAGAATTAGACACTGCAGGCAGTCATGCAGCACACCTGTATCTGTGCAGTGAAGTGAGATTACCGGTGAAACTCTTGGTAGAGGTAACTCAGAGGAGCAGGGATGACCATGGATGCCCAGTCATCTTCAGTGCATGCTCTGGACTGGTCTGTTAGATCAAGCACAGAACAACTACCGCTGTGTCTATATCACAACATACTCACACACACACAGCACTGCAGCTCCCTGCACATCACATTCATATACCATGGGCTCTCCTACAGTATTCATCAGTACTCAACTTTATACTTACCCCAGACACACAAACAGTGCACTCCAAAGTTCCTATTGAAGATATGGCACCATGGTGCTTCCTCCCTCCTTCACTTGTACAAATGATGAAAACTGTTCCCTGCCCTTTGCATGGTTTCATGGGTAACTACTTGCTGAAAAAAAAAAAAAAAAAAATATATATATATATATATATATATATATATATATATATATATATATATATATATATATATATATATATATATATATATATATATATATATATATATATATGTATATACGTGTGTGTGTGTGTGTGTCTGTGTGTGTGTAGGTGTGTGTTTTGTATGGGTCAAAGCTATGTGCCAGCCACTGCTTCTTTCCAGTGTCGTGGCATACTGCACCCACCTCCATCTAGGATGTTCTTTCACTGCTGCTGGGTCCTTCACTGATGCCTCATCTGGATAACCCTCAACTACCTGGTGTTCTAAGAAATTTTCATCCTGCAATTGGCCTCCATACTGTAATGAGTTAATTATCATATTGAATATTTTCGAATGTGCCACAGTTGAACTCCAAAACAGAACCATATAAATCCAGGCAGCAAACATGCTCAAACACATGCTCCACAATTAGCTGTGTTTGTGATTTAGCATAATTATATCCATGGTCTGTCACAGTCTGTGGATTTTGGATGGATGCTATACACAAGGTCTTCAGGGCATATCTGGTGTCTCCAATAAGATGCCCTTGGGGGATGTCACCCATGAAAAACTGTTGATGAAGATCATGCATCTATATACATGGAAGTCATGGCAGCTGTCCAGGTGGCCTGCAGACACATTGTAGAGGATACCCTGTGTATAACAGACCACCCTGCAGTTGACAAAATAATACCATTTGTGGTTAACATACTTTCTTTCACAGTCTACAGGTGGAATTCTGGTTTTATTGTAGGTACAGTCTATTTTCCCAGCACCTCTGGAAAATTACTTATATATTAGAAATTCTACATGGTGTTGGCTCTCTCCTCTGTGGTACATGTAAAACACATATGTTCCTCCACAAGCTTTAACATGACATCAAGAAAATGGTGGTGTATTCGTGAGGCAGATGCCTGAATTCCCCCTGTGTCCCCTGTTGGAGGGAGAAAGGTCACTGTAGTCGGTATATGTAAAGCAGCACATACCTTTGTATCCACTGGGACAGGTAATCCATGACTCCAGTAGGTCTGCAGATAGACCTGACCATGTTTATCAGCTTCTGTATGGTGTCCTTACCTACATGGTTTACTCTATAATGTCGGTGTTATGAAGTCCAGTGTGGTCAGATGACACAGCAATTCTGAGGGCAATGATTTGCACCACTGTGACTCGATTAATCATTAATAGCCTACTGCACACATACATTCATTTATACTGTGATAGTCCAAGAACAGCCAGCTGCATACATACATTCAGTAATGCAGTGAGATTCCCAGGCATATATCCACTGGTCTCCTGCATCTATACCAGAATTTTGTTGCAGTCATTAACATTGGTGTTCACACATCACATATTGCTCATTATATGTTACTGAATGTCCTTGCCATCTTGTCCTCTTTCATATAAAAGGACATCATTTTAGTACTATACCATATGTAATATACCACCAATAGCATATACTTCAAGCAACTATGCTGCTCAGTCTCCACCACTCACAATGAGTGCATCTCTGAATTGCACACACACCATCCAGCTTTCCTGTGACTGCATGTTGGATTATAGAGGTAAGTTTATGTATATGTAGCATAGTGCTGTTTCATGTATGAAAGTGCAATGTAATACAATAAGAAGCTACTAGTTTTGATTTAACCTCTACATTGACTCCACTTAAACTGCCTTTCCAAAGACTTAATTTGTCATGTTTTTTCAAAGAATATTATTCCTCCTCAGTGTGAAGTTGGATTTAGAAGATCTAGTACTTTTAATTCACCTTCAAATTCCATTATAGCAGCCTTTGAATCCATTTGTGAAGGTGAGATTTGGGATTTAAGAAGAACATCACATTAGCATTTCTTTAATTTAATGCAGCCCAAATTAAAAGCTTTAACATTTTTGAGGAATAATAGTGATTTTAATGAAATTTGACAAAGGTGCATTGTGGTTATGGAAACATTAAATTATAATCAAAAGATGGAGTTGTTATTGACTGCAGAACAAACTTTTCAAGAGGTTCTGAGATAATGATTGCTTATAAATGTATAGATTCAATATTATATGAATTATTATTGAATACGCAGATATTATTTGATGTTTATAAGTTTCTGTGTGTGGAGCATCCAATCTTGCCAATTTTGTTTGGTTACTGAAACGTTATATTAATCCACCTGATCTACCATGTAGGCAGCTGGATTGAAAATGTAACTATTGGCGTACTTTATAGAGAAAAATGTCAAACAGTTTCTATGGGACATCAAATACTTATATTAAAAATTCTTGGCATTTTTTAAGTTTGATAAACAAGTTAGTTTTGATAATGATGTACTTTTTTGTTACTGCAAATGTGGTGAGAAAATATTGAGTAATACCAAATGATTTAGCTATAGAAATGTTTAGATGTTATATTGCACAAAATAGTTCCTTTTCTAGTCATTTTATTGAACTGAATTGCATGTTTCTTAATATTATTTTAAATAATCCCAAGAATTTAATAAAATCTGTGTGGGCACAATGAAGAGCCTACATGGACTGTTACCATGTCCGTATACATGGTTCCCCCTTGGCAGCACATCAGGCATATTAATGATGACACATTGCTGAGGGAGAGCCAAAGAACATGGGTATTGAATTGGTATAGGGAGAGATGTAGTGGGAACCATATCCACAAATGAGTAAGAGACTCTACGGACTATCCTGTAGTGTTCTGTATATATATTTTAATTAAAAAGCATATTTGTGTGGTGTGGCATGGAGTGCAGCAATGCTAAGTGGGGCCCAGACAATGTCCAGACATCTAAAAATAGAAGTTGGATGTATTTAATTATTTATTTAAATGCATGTTTAAGTATAGCTGAGCATGTTTGTGGGTAGCTTAATGGGTAGAGTCATGGCTCCATGTATAGTAGGTCAAGGGTTTGAATACATGAAAGACAGATAAGTATTTAATTTCAAAATACACATTTTGCAGAACAATTTAAAATATAGCTTTGCTGCACTCTGCTAAGCGCCGCATAAATCTGATAACGGCTGCCAATGTTTATACCTTGCTTGGCACTGCTTGGCTGGTTTGCACTCTGCTAAACTCTGCTAAGATTCTAGTTCTGCCTGTTTTGACAAGTCTGAGGTCAGCCACGCTTTTTTGCGTGGAGCTAAGTGATGCAGCACTTTTTTCAATGTTGCCCAACAACATGTAAGGGCAGGAAAGCAGCCTATATTAAGCCCAATAGGTGGGGATACATCAGAATCTGTTGGAATTGCTGAATGTCCCTGCCATCTTGTAATCTTGTCCTTATTCTTATAAAAGGACATCATTTTAGTACTATACCATATGTAACATACCACCAATAGCATATACTGAGTGGTGGAGACTGAGCAGCATAGTTGGCTGGTGTTAGAGAAGGTGCATACTTTAGGGTGCAGTGTTGGGGCATCATGGAGTCCCAGGCCATGGTTGAACTCCTAGTAAAAAAAACATGAAGACTGGCTGCTGCAAGGAGGTTTCTAGGGCTCAGAGTGCAAGGATGAGGACTGGGACCAGCTGGAAAGGGAACTCACCAGTGTTACTGGTATTCCTTGCACAGGTGAGCAGTGTCATCACCACCATGATGACCTGAAATGCAGAAAGGGGGATCTCTTGAACACCTGGGTCCAAGAATTTTGGGCATGGAATGTCCTACAAGTACTGTATGTATGTCATTTAACCTCTGTTTCACCAATGCTTAATATGAATGTTTGCAAAACTGGTATGCATAATGATGTGTTTCTCTCCCAACAACTGCAGAGGAGAGGGCTTTCAATGTCAAGTTGCACACTGGGTGCCTGGCCAGGATGCACAGTGAGTGTGGTGAGTACAGACGTATTATGCTAACTGTAATGAAATAAGCAAGAAAGGGTAAAGCATCAACTGCATGACAGTACAGTATATTTAAGAAAGTCTGTAGTGCAATAAACATGGAATACTACTGTATTGCAAACAATGAATAATGCCAACTGTTGTGCAATAAAAACACAAAAGAATACCAGAAACTGCATTAAAGTATATAACATAAAGTGTATAGTGCAATGATTGTGGAATAAGAGCTGTTTTGAAATAAATGAATAATGTAAACTGTTGTGCAATAAAAACATGAAACAATACCAGGATTTGCATTAAAGTATATACAATAAAGTCTGCAGTGAAATGATTGTGGAATTAGAGCTGTTTTGAAAAAAAATAAGTAATGCCAACTGTTCTGCAATAAAACATGAATCCTCATCAATAACACCATGGAAAATGGTGCACATCACGATTGTCTTGTTGTAACCACTGCAGTTGAGCTGTATGCAGTCAGGCTGTAAGGTAAGGTGCTGCTGTCAAACATATCACTGTAATAGCTGTAGAATGCAAATCTAATGGCTGATAATTGTATTTTTGAACACATATAGTACCATTTAAGGTTGTCTCTAGGCCAATATTGTTCACATAATGCTATATCATCCACAAACATCACGTAAGCAAGGTATATGGGAGAGGTAGCCCACTCCATGATCTGATATTGTTTGTTACCTTCACAGATATTTCAATCCACTAACAATAAAGTGTGTACTCCAGCATTGTTAGACTGATATATAGTGTACCTACTATCTGTGTTATTCTTTTATGTCATGCATGTGTCACTGTAGTCTAGTATAACACTGTAGTAAAATTCAAGATCATATTTTTTTCCAGGTAAGCTCTAGGGAGATATCAGTCAATAAGTAATCAGGAGTGACTCAGTAGCTCTGTTTGTTAAATGCGTTGTACATAGTAAATTTTGCCACACACAGACCAGGGTTCAAATCCAGTGATAGGTAGCACTAAATATTACAGAAGCAGTCATGCAATGCTCACAAAGTCTCTCTCCATAGGAACTACAGATAGATGGGTGAGGTAGCCCATACTATGAGTAGAGAATTGTGTGTTTAGATTTCCCAGACTGATAAAATCATTAGCAAGAATGTGAAAACTCAGCAATGTGCAGACAGAAATAATATGTGCAACCCTAGCATGGCTGTTTGCCTGGTGTGTCTGTTAAAAGTTGGTGCAGTTGCAGTCACTGCTATTGGGTTCTATTCCCATGTTTGCCAACTAAGGCATGACTGCTGTTTAGTATCTGTACTATACACATACATGTCTCTCAAGTGTCACAATTTCATGTTATGTAATTAATAATGCATAGTATGCCTGTTACAGGAATACCATGGCAATGAGCACCTAAATTGTGCGGTATCACCATTTCTGTCCACAGAACACCTTGATAGTTATATAGGTCAGCCTGATGTGCAAGTGTTCTGTGCAGGTGTGTACCGACAGTTGTTAATGTTTGGCCTATAGTGTCCCATGCATATAGCTTGAGAGGCATGTATGTGCTACATCAGCTACAGGAGACTTGTTCTCACTGTAAATGTAAAGAAAATACAGACCCATAGAGTAGATAGTAGTACTGTTGTAAAAGAAGTAAGCATCACCGTTACTAATGGACTGCTTTTCTGTCTCCCCCCACCCCGTATCTTCGTTTATTTATTACTTTTATTCATTGGTTATAGTTTGCTATTAACATATGTTGTTACATTAACTGTTTTTGGACATGTGTTATTGGTATGTATTATAATGGATGCATATTAACATATCTTGTTAAATTACCTATTTTGTTGGTGGTATGCTGTGATTGTTACTGGCATGCTATTATACTAACTGTTCTGTTATTGACTGTTGTGTGTCACATAATTGGCATTGATATTTAATTACATTATTTCCAATGTTCTGCCATGCTGTTATTACTATGTGTTGTTAATAACTAACCTATTCTTATTGCTATACTATATTACCAGAGCACACTGGGGTAGGCCAGTTCCCAATGATCTACCTACCTTGCCTCAACTGGCCATGACACCGGGTCCTAGCACATCTGGAACCCTGGCCAGTAGTGCCCATTCCGCTTCCCCTACACCACCTATAGTGTCACTTCGAACCACCTCAGGGGATGATGCCAAGCTTCCCCCTGGGAGCAGTGGCGGAGGAGCTGCAGTCACTCAGGATCAACTGCTGGTCAAGGTTCAGAGGATTGTTCATCGGAGCTATGAATGCCACCTGTGCCAGACTAAGAGCACTCTGGCCATTCTAGCGGGGCAGGCTCACCCTGGTGCCCAGCCTCCAGTAAAGCCATCCTCAGGCAGTGAAGGAGCGGTGTTGACTGTTCCATGGGTGGGGACATGAATCATGCTGCTGCCATCTGGATGCACATGCGACTTGGTTCCACAACACCCTCCCCATCCAAGTTATTTACCCCCTCATGTGTCACACACCACCCATGTCTGCTTTCTTGTCTGTCTTGTCTGTCTACAAATGCATCCTCTCCTACCCAACTTACCTCCCCACATGTACCTATATCCCTTCCAATACATTCTACTCTCACCTTAAAAAAAATGGGCACCTGTCCCAAACAAAAACTATCATACCATTCGTAGCTCTCCATGGACACCACTAATCTGGTCTAATTGGCTTCATAAGACAGTTATGTTGTCCTCACTCCTCTCCCTGGGGTTTGAGAGTCGAAATCTATTTACAAAAGCTGTCAAAATCCACAGCTGTTGCTATACAATATATGGATAGCTATGGGTCTTTTCTACTCCCTTCCTGCACATCAATAACTGCCTTTAACTTTGCTTTTCCCCTTGCATGCCCCTATTTCACCACTTTCCTATCACTCCCTTTCCTTTTCTTTACATTTTAGAGCAGATTTGCATGGAGCTAAGCAAAGTTACTCGGTGCTCTGAGCCATGCTGCTTTGCTTAGCTATACTTAAATTAGCTTTAATGATTAAATGTGTTCATTACATTGTCTGACACATGTACAAAATGAACACCTCTGCCAAGTTTTCAACCAGGGCCCCTCTCACCTAAAGCCCACTGCATTAACACACCAGGCCACAAAAACCTGATGTAAAACAGCTGTTTATAGCCAAACATACTGATTGACACTTACAGTCATGAGGCATGTAACTGAAATAAAAACTAATGGGAAAAATGGTGCAATAATACACCAGTAGACAGCCAAAGACATAATGGATGTAAAGGAGGCCTGTGATAGCAGATATGTGCCCTTTTATCAGTAACTTCTGGAAATACACCTTCTAAAGCAGCAATGGCAAAGTACATGTACAAGGGTCTATATTAGAACATCAAAATTTCATTATTTTGAATGTTCTAACATCGACCCCTATTCAGCGAATGCTGACAACATCGAACATTCAGAACTGTGAATTTTTTCCTAGGGAAAACATTTGCTGTTCCAAAACACATACACACAACACAAGCACATCAAACAAACAGCAATCCACACACATACACCCAAGATATTGCAGCTAACCCTTTACTAAACTGTACAAACACCACTAACTATCCACTTACCTTAAGCCAAACCCTAACCCTAAGGTTCATCACTATTGCACACTCACCTCACCTGCACCCTAACCCTAACTCATCTAACCCATGCCCAATCACACACTTACCTGAACCTGACCCGTAACTTTCCACCACAGTGCTGAAAATAGTGAAATGACAGAAATGGACAACCAAATTCTTTCCCTAGGAAAAATTTTGGTTATCTGTTGTTTCGCTATTTTCAGCGTTCCCTGAATAGGGATTGATGTTAGAATGTTCAAAATAATGAGATTTCAACGTTCTCATATAGACCCCATGTACAACTGGGACCATAGTGCAGAAATACAGCCATATAAAGCCATGCACATACTGATGGACATAGAAATGTTTCCACAGCCTGTGTATGGGCTAGGCTTAAAAAGGCCCTTGTGGTTGTTAGGCTAGTAAACACCTATGAACTTATGAACCTATATACCTTGCAAATACACATATGTTTGCAGTAACTCAATGGTGCAGTCTATTAAATGCCTTGCATGCAGTAAATTTTGCTGCACACCGTCCAGGGTTCAAATCCAGTTTTGTCTAGTAGTTGAATTACATTATTGTGAAGACAGCAAGTAATGACTGAGTCATGCAATCCTAATATGTACAGATTACTGCTAGTTAATGAACTGCTACCAACTTTTGCAAGTCAGAGGCCTGCAGGTAGAGACACACTACACATATCCATATAGCCTAACTATATGTAGCCTACTACTTTTTTGTTGACACTGTTGCATAACAGATGTACCTTAATCACATGCCACAATTGGACTGCACAGGGTACTCTTACCTTGGGTCTGCCATACCCACAGGGTTGACACAGCTGCCACAGTTACACATACAGCTTGCTGTTCTCAGATGTGTCCACATTCCCCGCTATGTGCACTAGGTGTAGCCTACACAGCTGTAGGTAAAGGTAGCTGCTACAGACCTACCATACCTCCCACCCCCAAGAACAAGGGATCCAGACACAGTCAGATGTAATGGGGGGACTAAGGCCCACAGACAGGGACATGTGTAATGGTGTGCCCCTACAAAGATAGGTTGATAGATTAACAGCTATTGAATTAGCATGCGTATTCTGATGGGTATGAAGTCTGACACTCGTGTGTCTCTTCTTACTGACCTTAACCCACAATGTTTGCCAGTGAATTGCCAGATGACCACTATGTCATGGGACACTGACCACACATATGATGCAAAACTGTGGACATATAACGTAAATCTATACAGTTGCCAGTTATGGTACCTACCGTCTGCAATGCTGTACTCTTCACACGTCAGTGATGTCCATCTTAGCAACTAAGAAAGGGGCCCAGGTCTACATGAAGGCCTTATATATATTGCACTGTGGTGGCATGGCACTGGCCAATGATAGTGCAATACTGCTGTTTTGTCTGCAAATAGCAAATCTCAGACACAGTTTGGTTCAGAGGAAATTACCTGGAATGAGCAGTAACTTAAAAAGGCAAGCAGCTGCTTATGGGGAGCAGCTCTGTATGAGACTTCACACACACACAGAGCGGATTTCAAACAGTGTACCAGAAGCAAAGTTCAAAAAAGGAGTATTGCACTCCAGCAAGTATGTAATAGATTTCTCCATATAGCAGGATGTGGGTGGGAGAATGGAGGTATGGGGAATATACATTACAACAGTAACAATGTGTAAGGGTGTACAAGTGACAATGTGTAAGGGTGTACACTCCTGTAATGTTAAATGATGTAGTGTAATTCAGCACCCTCATTCAGTCACTGTCTCATATACGTAGTTCTACATTGCAAAAGTGTCCCTGAATGTTTCTGATGTACTCTAAGTCGCTGTGTCTGTTGACGCGTCTCCATGTTTGATCGATGGCTATACCTAACATACCTATCAAACTCTTACAGCTTAAAACTAGGACAAAGCCATAATTTATGGGGGGGACAAAGGCCCAAACTGAGTGACAGTGTTTAAATATTTGTCAGAGATCCACACGTTTGAGTGTAAATGACCAAAACTATGAGGCAGGCATCCTGACATTCTGCAAGCATCTGTATAGTTTAGAGGTACATACCTACAGGGAACATATACTACAGCAGGTTTGCATTGTTTTCTGTCATTGTGGTACATTGGTGTTGGTAGACTGTCCCCATACAGTTGTAATAGTACACTGTTAATTGTCTGGCAGTGACCATAGAATATACTAGTGGCAGTTTTCTCATAGGGGACACACCACAGTAGACTGCACTGCTGGTTTGGAACATACAGCAGAATCAGTCACGGCACACAGAGCCATACCCCAGTATTGCTACTATCTGAGTGACATCCACACATGTAGACTGTTGCCAGACTGTGAGGTATGACATGTGAGGGAACAATGGATAGTGCAGGCGATTATAGGTGTGCTGAATTTGTGCATACTGGATGTCCACATATCTGGTCCTGTAATCTGGTCCCTTTTTTGTTGTCTTTCAGGGACCACATACTACCGAAGACATGCCCCCTTCCCAGAGGCAGAGAATGATATGATACTTGGACTCATACAGCACCATTTTGTCTTGTTGTCCAGGCAGAGGCATAATCTGGAAAAGCAGGCAGCACTCTGGGAAGACCTTGTGTGGGATGTCAATCAGGTTGGCCAACAGGACAGGACCTATGAGCAGATCTGACACCGGGCCACAGACATGCTGAATGCTGCATGACGAAGGGCAGCTGATGTTGCCAGGGATCATGCCTCCAACGGTGGATGGCCCACAACCGAACATCCACTCACAGCCACAGAGAAATTCCTGGTGAAGCTAGGAACACATAGCAGCTGCAATGGCACGAATAGTTGTTATCCTCCAATTTTATTCCATAAAGTTACAAGCTTTAGTGCTTTCATCTTACTAGAAGACTTCATAAGAATAAAAACACTCTGTTTTCCACTGAATTTATACTAAACATTGTACAGATATAAAACATCATTTCCTGCTTTTGAAAATTGCATAATTTCCTGCTTGTAAAGGATGAATCATTTCCTGCTCTTAAAAGTTGCATCATTTCCTGCTTATACAAAAGTAATCTTATTAAAAGTGATACAAACTTCCCAGCAAAGTAATATAAATGAAAACGCATGTTTTAAAATGTATATTATATGAAAGGCATGTAAACAGACTTTCTGCCTGTTTGTAAAATCATTTCAAACATTTGTACATATTTTCTTCATAATTTAGCAGCCCTCATTTGAATACAAGGCCTAATGAAAACGTCCAATTTAGCCCTGGGGGTTTCCCTGCATTTAACTGCAGCTGCCATAACAATTTGCGGTACTCAAGTAGAGTTTCCCATGGTCCACCCCTTGGGCTTGATTCAACCTGTTCTAACACCCAAAATAAAAATCCCCCATGGGACATTCTTTCAAATGCTTGTAAAGTACATTGGTTTCTATGCAGTGGGAAATGTCATAATAATGTTCACAGACCCTAGTTTTTAATAGTCTCTCCATTTTCCCCACATAGTAGGCTGATCACACGACAGAATGCTAAGTACACCAACCCTTTAGATGTACAATTAAAATAGTTCTTGGCTATGAGAGAGGTCTGTATAGTACTTATTTGGATTTCTTGTCTGTGGGCCATATATTTGCATTGGTTGCACATTCAACACTTGTAGGTCCCAACTGTCCTGGATGGGTTCCTGCCATTCTGCTTCTTAGAAGTTCCTTCAAGTAAGTTTTTAATATTTTGCCCTCTTTAGTAACCAAAACGTGGGGGCCTGGAGAAAACATCAGGTCTGTTAGGCATTGTGGTGTCAGAACCATACTTAAGTGTTAAGAACCTTGTGTAATCCTCTTTAAGTCCACTTGGGATAATACCCGCACAATCTAATGGCTGCAGGTACTGTATAGTGGAGCTGTCATTTCCCTCTGTATTAGGCCTATCAATTAAATCAGAGGAACCAAGCAATGGAATACATTTGGTACCCCTACCCCTTTCAACTTCCTCTCTCACTTTATAAACCATGGCTTTTGGACAGCCCTGCTCAATAAACATCTGGGCTACAAAATTCAGTTCCTGTTCTAAGTCTATTATATTAGATGTCATACGAGTGATGTGCACCATTTGACCTTTAATAATACTTCTCTTCTGATGGAAGAGATGATTAATTGTATAATGTACATAGGAATTAGTAAAGTTGCTTGTCCTATAAACCTTGGATTTAAATTTGTGGTTAGATTTGGGTGTTAGAACAGGTTGAATCAAGCCCAAGGGGTGGACTATGGGAAACAATACTTGAGTACTGTGAATTGTTATGGCAGCTATGAATAAATGCAGGGACACCCCCAGGGCTAAATGGGCAGCTTTCACTAGGCCCTGTATTAAAAATGAGGGCTACTAATTTATGATGAAAATGTCTATAAACAAATGTTTGAAATGATTTTACAAACAAGTACAAAGTGTGTTTATATGCCTTTCATATAATATACATTTTAAAACATGTGCTTTCATTTATATTACCTTGTTGGGAAGTTTGCATCAATTTTCATAAGATTACTTTTGTATAAGCAGGAAATAGTGCAACGTTTAAGAGCACGAAATGAGTCAATTTTTAAGATCAGAAAATTATGTAATTTTTAAGAGCAGGAAATTATGTTTTATGTCTGTATAATGTTTAGTATAAATTCAGTGGAAAACGGAGTGTTTTTATCATGATGAAGTGTTCTAGTAAGATGAAAGTGCTAAATCTTGTACCTTTGTGGAATATAATTGGAGAGAAACTATTTGTGCCATTGCTTGTGGTGTTTTTTTTTGGATTTGGAGCCAATTCCTGGTTTGTCTTGTTTATTACTTTCACCTATCCTGGGAATGATCCTATTTGTGAGTTTAGTTGTCTCTTTTGGATTGATGGCTTCTTTTCCTGATGCAGCACCCCAGAGTATGCCCCAACAACATCAAATACTCAGGGAGCTTACTAGACTTATTCAACTTCTTTCCCAATATGAGGTAGCATCAGAACAGGCACTGAATGGCACTCAAACAAATGGAGATGGTGAGGAATTATTATTCCAGTGTTTCTAGTTACCTAACAATACTGCAGTTGAGAACTTTTCCCAGCTTTATTGTTCAGGTGGCCATACGAACTCTTCTACACAGCATTCCTGCCAAGAAGTGGATGGTTTGTACAGACAGAGGAATGGAGGACAGCATGGAGGTGAAGGGACTACACCAGCGAATTACTTATTTTATGAATATCAGAATTTGAACTTTGGTGAATGGCTTAACAAAATGGACTTTAGTCACATTTCCCTTGGTTCTACGGACTGTTCTGATTCTAACCAAGGTATGTTTTATAAGCTAAAAACAAAATGATTAAATATAGGACTTTGTTATCGGATAATATGTATTTAAAAGAATATGTAAACAGAAACCAGGTTCTGAAGGGCTTAAGAGTATGTAAATATCCTAACAGAGTAGAACTTGGTACTGAGTTCCACAAAGACATACAACTTTCTAATAACTGTGGCATTAATATTGTTAGAACTATTGTTAAGAGCAGTGAGAAACTGTTATTGCCTATATATGATAAAATCATGGAGCTTAACAATTTAATTCAGAATGACCTGATGTTTACCATAGAAGAACAGAAAAAGAAATACTTTTCAGTTTTAAAAGACAGTGATTATAAATTAAACAAATTAAAAAAGCAAAAAGCAGCTAAACTTGAGAGAGATAAAATAGAGTATTTTGAAGGGAAAGCCTATCAACCACATCATTGTTTTAAGAAACAGTCACCAGTTGGCATTCATACAGACAGGTTTATTGCTCCAGATACAGAGTTTCATGGGGGTGGGGGGCAACAGTTTGAAGGAAATAACAATGACATCCATTTTAACCTTCAGGACTCTTTACAAATTCTCTCTCTAAGGAGGTCAGACCGACTAAGGAACAGGGAAATGAGGGAGCAAATGCAGGGGCTTTACTACAGGGCAAACAACAGTCAAAGGAGAGAAAGGGGCAGAAGGGAAAGAGGAAGGAACTAGATAATTAGAGTGAAAATGTTAACTCTGAACAAATTACCTGTGATGAAAATGTTTGGAGTTTTAGTAAGTTGAATATTTACAACTACATTGGTTTGGAGTTAACCCCCGTCCACATTACACTACTCTCCAAGGGATTTACCTTTGTCCCCACTTACAAGACTGATTTAAGTGAGATTTTAATAGTCCTTAGACTGTTTCTGAAGAAGGTGAATCTTTCTATTATGTTTAACGATCAAAAGGGGAATGAGGCCATTATGTTTAAGAAAAGAGTATATACAACCCACCACTGCATCCATTTGTTTGCAAATTTTGAGACCTTAGTTGAGCATGACGTCAGGGCATATCTAAACAAGAGGAAAAGAACTTAATTTAACCTTCAGCAAGATGAGATGATAGTTTGAGCTTAAGGCTAACAAGGACGTGAGAATTATGAAGCCCGACAAGGGTGGAGGGGTGGTCATAATGAATTCCTGGGTGTATTCAGGCAAAATGTTGGAATTGCTTAATAGTAACTCCAGGTACATACAGCTATCCAAAAATGAAATAAATGTAGCCAACAGGAAAATTGACTTGATCTTGGTAGACAACTTGCTGCAGCAGACTATCGACAAGAATCTTTTTGAATTTTTAAACAACCCTAGGCCATTTATATCCTCCATTTTTGAGAAACCCATGGTCCACAAAGACCTTAATGATTCACCCCACAGACATATTGTAGCAGCTTCAGGCTCAAAAACATATCCTGTAGTGGTATATGTAGATAGAAAACTAAAATGTATACCACCTTTAAACTATCACCTTTTGGTGGACTGATGGGATTTTTGCCTAAAATCTCAGATCTTTTTTATGACCATGATGTATTGTTTGCTATAACTGATATCCAAGATTTCTTTACAGTGATCCCTCATTCAATTGGTTTAGAATGTGTATCTCAAGTCATTACTAGAAACAAATATTTATCTAACACAGAGTTGTGGCTAGTTATGAAAATGTTAGAACTAGTGTTAGACAATAATTTTGTTTGCTATGAAGGTAAGTACTATAAACAGATTAGTAGCATTGCCATGGGAGTGCCATGTGCTCCCCTGTTTGCAAACTTGGTTTTACTGAACTGGGATGAGAGTTATGTGTTCAATTCAACTTATTTTTCTAAAATGTTAGTGTACTTACACTTTTTGGATGATATTTTTGTTCTCTGGTGAAGTACAAGGGATGAATAGAATGATTTTATTACCTATATAAACCAAACCACAGAATTTTTGAGATTCACTTACAGTCTTGGGACAGAGGAAACAAATTTCCTGAATATGAAATTAATGAAGGATTTGGTCAACCTCAAATTTACATCCAAGGTTTATAGGAAGAGCAACCTTACTAATTCCTATCTACATTATACAAGTAATCATCCTTTCCATCGGAAGAGAAGTATTATTAAAGGGCAAATGGTGTGCATCACCCATATGACATCTAATGTAGAAGACTTAGAACAGGAACTCAGATGTTTATTGAGTGGGGCTATCCAGGACCCATGGTTTATAATGTGACAGAGGAAACTGAAAATGGTTGGGGTACCAAATATATTCCATTTCTTAGTTCCTCTGATTTGGTTGATAGGCCTAATACAGATCAAAATGACAGCTCCACTATACAGGACCTGCAGCCATTAGATGGTGGGGGTATTATCCCAAGTGGACCTAAAGAGGATTACACAAGGCCCATGACCCTTAAGTATGGTTCTGACACCAAGGAAATTAAAGGAATTATACAGAAATACTGGCATATTTTCTCCACAATGCCTAACAGACCTGATGTGTTCTCCAGGCTCCCACTTTTTGGCTACAAAACAGGGCAAATATTAAAAACTTACTTGAAGGAATGTCTAAGAAGCAGAATGGCAGAAACCCACCTGGGTAAGTGAGGACCTACAAGGGTGGGATGTGCAACCAATGCAAATATATGGTCCACAGACAAGAAATCCAAATAAGTACTATACAGACCCCTTTAATAGCTAAGAGCTATTTTAATTGCACATCTAAAGGAATGGTGTAATTACCATTCTGTCAAGTGTGTTCAGCCTACTATGTGGGGAAAATGGAGAACTATTAAAAACTAGGGTCTATGAACATCATTATGAAATTTCCCACTGCATGGAAACCAATATACTTTACAAGCATTTGAAAGAATGTCCCAGTGGGGGATTTCTATTTTGGGTGCTAGAACAGGTTGAATCAAGCCCAGTGGGTGGACCATGGGAAACTCTACTTGAGTACCCTAAATTGTTATGGCAACTGTGGTTAAATGCAGGGACACCCCTAGGGCTAAATGGGCAGCTTTCCCTAGGCACTTTATTAAAAATGAGGGCTGCTAAATTATGATGCAAATGTGTACAAACAAATGTTTGAAATGATTTTACAAACAAGTACAAAGTGTGTTTACATGCTTTCATATAATATACATTTTAAACTGTGCTTTCATTTATATTACTTTGTTGGGAAGTTTGTATCAGTTTTAATAAAATGACTTTTGTATAAGCAGGAAAAGATGCCAGTTTTAAGAGAAGAAAATGATGTAATTTTCAAAAGCAGGAAATTATGTTTTATGTCTTTATAATGTTTAGTTTAAATTCCATGGAAAACAGAGTGTTTTCTTCTGATGAAGTCTTCTAGTAAGAGGAAAGCACTAAACCTTTTAAAGTTGTGGAATAAAATTGGAGAGAAACTACTATTTGTGCCATTGCTGGTGGAGTTTTTTTCTGGATTTGGAGCCAATGCCTGATTTGTCTTGTTTATTACTTTCACCTTTCCTGGGGTTGATCCCACTTGTGAACACACAACAGCTCCCAGGCATCCATCACAACATACATCGTGAAGGTGGGTGCCACAGTGTCCACAGCAGGGGAGCGTCCAGGTAAGCATACTGTGTTCACCAGTGTAATACTGTATCAGTTATTATGGAAGGCTGTACATTCCTGTACATGGGTGTTAGGTCTATCTGCATTGAGGGGAAAGTTAGGGTTTATACACAGTTGTGCACTCATACTCATGTCAGCAATACAGCAAGTATTACAACAGCCACTGTACATGACATACCTCTACTGCATTGGGGACACCCTGGAACTGCTCACTGATGCAGTGGACAGATGGTGGGCTGATACAGTGTCTGTCTTGGACCACACATTGTCTGTGCTGGAACATCTGGCTGGAGGTGGGCATCAGACATGTGGAAGTAGGGCAGAAACACCATCTGCTGAGAGTCCATGTGGCCAGGCACAGCCATGCTCCCATAGTGGTCGTACCTCCAGTGCTACAGAGGGAAGTGTGCTGTTCACACAGTGATGTGGCAGACCATGAGTACATTGTCCTGGGTGGTCCTGTGGGGGACACAGACTCAGCATTTTGCAGTCACCATCAGGTACTAGCATTGCATCTGACCTTGGACATGGTGGTGCCAGTACTCTTCTTGGCAGAGCCATTTTCCATGTTTGTGGCCAGAGACAGTGAACTGTCCACTCAATCATGTCCGGTCAATAACTGTCCAACATATACATGTGTTGTGTATGGCAAGCACTGGAATTGACTGTGTACACGTACACACTCAAACACCACTGTCACATGCAGGTCAGCTACATAGATGGCACCTCTCCATGGCCCATCTAAACCACACCCCTCCAGATGCACACACATGCTGTCAACTGTTTGGGACAGCCTAGGCCTCTGGCACCCCCACACCACACCCTGTGCATGTGATGATCACTGTGCCACGTCCATGCCATCCATGCCATCAATGCAGGGCAATGCTACTATAGGTCTGATGCATCTAAAAATACCTGTGTACAGGTTAAACAGGTGGCAGACATCAGTTATGATAATGTATAGGAGGGAAATTTAGGGCCAGCAGCTAGTCACAGGGTCAAAAGGTGCATACCCATTGCACAAGGATAGCCCATAAGGCCATCATAGAGCTGCACAGGGATATAGTTACACACACACACACACACACACACACACACACACACACACACACACACACACACACACACACACAGAGTTGGCTGATATGAGAGTAAACACCCTACTTATATTATTACACATTATAGCTTGCAGCACTTATTGCATGCACCACACCATTTATCTGATATTAGAGTATCAGTCAGCGCTTTTAAGGTGGATCACATCAGCAGGCCTTGTAAAGGGGGCAATGTAGAGGCTAGCAGCTAGTCACAGGGCCATAAAATGCAAAGCTGTTGCACAGAAATTATCCATAGAGGGTGTTCCTAGTGCTGCATGGGGATATATTTACAAGCAGAAACACACACATAGAGTTGGCTGGTGTGGGATTAGAACCACTACCTATTTACTATTACACACTATAGTTCACAGTACTTATCACATGCACCACGGAGTACATCAGTTTTATATGTGATTTCAGGCACAGTACTTGTGGAGTACTCAAAGTAGTCCTGTGTTAGACAGGATGTGTGGTCTGCAGAGTGATAGTGCTTGGTACTGTTATTGTATCGAGTGTCCTAGGAGTGGGGTACCTTTCACTATCCCTACTATATGTGTACAGTTAGCAGTAGAACCAAATGTGACTGATTGCAGTTAGATAGGCACACATGGCCAAGAACAAGATGGCCTGCCTATGGCATGTATTGAACCCTTGTACAGTACAACACCTGCTTACCTGTGTCTGTCTACATGGTGACATTTCACAGGTGCAGGGGTCTGTGTGTGAGTGGATTATGTATTGTCGCAGCCTTGGTTTGGTTCCTTTGTGCAAATGTTTGATGTGTAAGTGCAGATAACCTCAGCATTCCAATTATATGTGGGGAAATCCATACATTGTCACATTTATATATATATATTTATATATATATATATATATATATATATATATATATATATATATATATATATATATATATATATGTGTGTGTGTGTGTGTGTATAAAAAAATGTGTATAACAGGGTTGTCTCTATAAATGTGTGTGTACATTATGTATATGACGTCTGTAGATATATGTCAAAATTGTATGTATCATTGTACTATATATATATAGCTCTAGATATATATATATATATATATATATATATATATATATATATATATATATATATATATGTATATGTGTGTGCGTCTGTGTGTGTATAAGTATTATATGCATATGGGGTACATACTGATCAATAACATTGGTATGTGAGAATATATACATATATATATATATATATATATATATATATATATATATATATATATATATATATATATATATATATATATATATATATATATATATATATATATATGTATATATTATATATATATATATATATATATGTGTGTGTGTGTATATATATATATATATATATATATATGTGTGTGTGTGTATATATATATATATATATATATATATATATATATATATGTGTGTGTGTGTGTATATCAGTATTATATGTATATGGTGTACATACTGATCAATAACATTGGCATGTCAGAGGGGGATAGGGTCAGACAGATATGTAGAGGTAGCTGTCTGTATGTACAGACATATTACCAAATAGCAAGTCTTTGTGAGGAAGAGGCGACAGAATTGCACTCAAGTTGGCAAAGTGTAGGCGTATGCCCAGTGGGACTGTCAGTACTTACAATGTGACTACAGGCCAGAGCTACCTGCACTCCATGCTGGAATTTTGTGTGCTACAGACATTGGCAGCTGCACCTATTTTCACAGTACAGCACTTTCCTGACATTGTCCACAGCATTCCCCAGCTGTGTGGTGTAATTAATATGTGACTGGGGTACATGATGTAACACCTCTGACAGGGTGACAGTCTGTATACCTCTCACCATACCTCTCAACTTCTTACAGCAAGAAATCTAGACAACGCCATTAGTAAAGGTGGGATAATTCCTAAACATAGAGACAATTGTTTCATACTGCACTTACAGACACTGGAAGGAGATAGAATAACAGTTTTTTTCTTTAACATGAATATTCTGATGGGTATGATGTCTGATACTCAAATGCCTGTCATTAATTTCTAACTTCAGTCTGTAATGACTTGCCACTAATTTGCCAGAAAATCACAATTTTATGAACAATGGACCAACTATATGAGGCAAATCTCTGTACAGTTGAGAGGTATGTCTCTCAGGTACATGCTTTTCCATAATGTCCAGCATTTCACCCCATATGTCTGGCCTGTTCCTCATATATCTGTGGTGTTCCAGTAAAATTTTGTATAAGGTAGTCAGTGAATAGTACTAACTACAGAGAAACATGTGAGTGTTGGACTTTTTATCCTTCAGATACACTGTACTGATGCAACCTGCTTTCATACTAGCCATCTTCTAGGTGAGTCAGAGCATCTGAATGTCTGTCTCTAGCTTTGCCCCTGTGGCTATCCATTCTCTCTGACTTTGTCCAGCTTTCATGCAGTAACAGATTGAGGGTATGACAGCCCATGGGGAAACCACCATACGACTACCTCATATGCAAAAGATGTGGATACTGCCAGATTCAAACCATCTACACCATCACCCATGCTAATGCCCCTAGCCTACTGAGCCACACAGGCTACCAGAAAGGGATGCATCATTCATCACACAGTCAACAGCATACAGACATACATTCTCACCTCTGCGTTACATGAGACATAGAATGTGTGGCCAGGTTCTATGTCACAGCTCTGGAATTGGCTGGTCTGCTGATATATCACTGCAGATTTACTGTTAGAGCAGTTGTATGAGTACACTGATGTGTTGGTGGTGGGGGATGAGCAACCCATGCTCTGCTTCCCTGGACAGTTGTGCGACTGTCATGTGACCCCACTGTTTGCCATCTCACTTGCATAATGTAGTGGACTTGTCAGCCATGTGGCCTAGAGCATATTATGGTGCACATACAATTGGACATAGCACCTATTGTTCCAAGTGGCTGTTAGATCTTCTCAAGTAGCCCAGTAGCCCACTATATTCCCTTGTATACATGTGGCAGGTCCATACATATGCTACCACATACTACTACCCCTTACAAGTAGTGAGGAGGTGTGTGACCTACCTTGAAAATGTAGCAGTTGGCAGACCTGTAGTTCGGGGCTGACTCTGTCTGATGCAAGCAGAACACAGCCAGTACATGGTTAGATACAGATTGTGTGGGCTGGCTGGCATCATTTTTCCTAATATGTATATGAGTCAGAGTAAGGTGTCAGTTCCTAGGCCCATAGGTTGTCAGTGCCAAGACCAGGGCATACTGTGCATGCCTATGTCTGTCTTACAGGGACAAACTCAGGGGTTTCCCTCCTCAGTGTCCCCCTGTGAGTGTGGCTGTGGTGACCTAGGCACTGGTGGGGGGCTATGTATCCCTTCCCTTCACTAATCCTGCTGCAGCTGTTTCCGCAGGATCATATTGTGTAGCATAGCACATACTGTGAACATGTGTGCATATGTGGCTGGAGAGTACATCAGAGCTTCACCAGATATATCTAGGCACCAGAACTGTGACTTTAGCATCCCAAACACATGCTCTGTGATGTTGCTAGTTTGTGCGTGTGCCTCATTATGGCATTCTTCCATGGGTGTGTGTGCATTTCTGATGGGTGTCATCATCCATAGTTCCAATGCATAGCCAGCATCCCCAGTAAACGGCCGTGTGGGATGTCACCCCTAGCAAACATCTGGTACAGCTGTGAAAAGTGCCAGATATGGGTGTCTTGATAACTGCCAGAGCTGCCAGCACACACATTCATGATAATGTCCTGAGCATTGTACACAACCTGGCAGTTGATGTAGTGATACCCCTTGTGGTTGATGTAGATTCTACCCTTCTCACTGGCTGCTGCTTTGATGCATACATGAGTGCGGTCTATGGCAGCCAGTACCTCAGGGTAGTATGCTACATGGTAGAAGTGTTGCATACTGCTGGCCCTCACCTCAGGGGTGAGAGGAAAATAAATGTGCTCACTGGCATGTGGCAGCAAAGCATCCAGGAACTGGTGGAGTAATCTGGATGCTAATGCTTGTGAGACCCCCATCATGTCCCCAGCTGGCCTTTGGAAAGTAACTGTAGCTAGTATCCTAAGAGCTACATATACCTTTGTTTCCACTGAGATGGGTTCCCCTCTCTTGGGTCTAGGTTTGAGTTGGGGACAGCAGAGCTCAGTGAGTTCTTGTAGTATGTCCCTGTCCACCCTGTAGCTCTCTACAATCTCCAGCTCATGTAGCCAATGTAGCCCCTGTAAGGTTACCCTGGGCCTAAACACTCTTCTCCTTCTCAGTCTAGGCCTGTAGTCAACAGCAGCAGCAGCATTGACCTCAGCATCTAGCACATGCATTTGTAACAGACTTGCAGCAGCCCCTAAAATTCCTTCAGTTAAAGCTCACAAGTGTGTACTCCACTGATGCAGAGTATCAGGGTGAAATCAGATTGTAGGGTGTATGCAACAATTAATAGTGCTCTGCTGTAGGTGCAGCCTGTGTCATTGGTTACCTTGATGCATTCCACCAGCCAAGTACATCATTAAGGACTGTTAATGGGCCTAGTTTAAGTGAAACAGGGGGTCAACAGTAATTAAGATATCATTACCTTTTCAGCCAGTTGTTTTTTTTTTCTTGCAACAGCCTTCCTCGCTGAGCACTGTGGCATGCTGTGCAAACACATACCATGAAGATAAATAGTGCACAGCGCTTAGTGTACATGCCCCCATGAAAGGTCACACTCAGCACGGCAAAAGACAGATATTGTTACATGGGTCCATTAGGGCACCCACTTTATGCCAATGTAGTTATGAATCAATAGAAAAATATGTTTATTTATGGTTCAGAATATAATCAATTTATTTATTTTATTGCCATTATATAGTTGATTTATTTTTATGTGGTAGTTGTGTTTTTAAATATTTGAATAGCATCACCACATTTTTAGAATTTAAGCATGTTTGGCATTTTGACAATCACTTTTCTAGATGTTAATACAGAGAAAGATATGGTCGATAATTGTTTTATTTCTATAGAAACTAAACATTTGCTAACATGTTTTTGCATTACAATAGTCCTCATCCTAGGTTTAACAAAAGAATATGGTAAAGACTAAACTAATAAGGATTTCGAGACTTACTACGTTTGATACAGAGTATATGAAAGAAGTTGATTTCTTTGTGAATCTGTTTTAGCTAGGGGCTACCCAAAACATTTTTTTGATGAGATGGCATCTGTTGATACTATGCAAAACAATACAAGTTATAGTCCAATTTTGGGTGTGTGGATAATAAAAGTTTGTTTTATTTTTTACCAGTTAAGCAAGATATAAATTGTCCTAATTTTTTGTGATTAGTTACTCTTATATATTAAATTCGGGAATATATTTATTAATAATTAGAGAATGTTAAGGGGAATTTTGACTTGACATCGTTATATGATGCAGATCCATGTTTTGCATATAAAAGAAGTAGTAATTTAAAATAAATCTTAAATAGGTATTTTGTTAATGGTATGATTATTCAGACATCATCAAAAATGCATGTAACTTGCTCCTATGGTTTCTGCAATTTAGCAGATATATAAATAGTAGCTGTATGGTTACAGTCAGTGGATAAGATCATCCCCAGGATTTAATAAAATCCATGTAGGCACAGTGTACAGCCTACATGGAATTTTACCATGTCCTTGTACATGGTTCCCCCTTGGCAGTGTGCCATGCATATTAATCATGATGCATTGCCGAGGGAGAGGCATGAAAAACAGTTATTGAATCAGTGTAGGGAGTGTAGTGCCAACTGTGTCCGCAGATGAGTAAGACACTCCCTGTACTGTCCAATTGTATTATGTCAATGTTATTTTATTGTTTTAGGGTTTTTTTCTTTTTTTTTAAAAGCATGTTTGTGCAGTGCAGCATGGAGCACAGCAATGCTATGTGGTGCCGAGACACCTGCTAGACATCTAAAATTAGAAACTGGATGCATTTATTAATTTAAATGTTATGTTTAAGTGTAGCTTAGTGAGTTTGCGTGACGTGGTGCTCATTAGTGCTTATAGGTAGTTCAGATGTATATGTAAAGGTCTAGTAGAATTGCACATATCCTTGTAGCTACATGGGTAGAAGTACAGCCTCATGAGCAGCAGGTGCAGGACTTGAGTACATGAAAGGGAAAATAAGTATTTATGTTTGAAATACAAATTATGCCAATTATTTTTATATTCTGGCCCGCTGTGCTCCATTAAGCTCTGCAAAGACCTGCTAAGCACTGCGTAAACACAATAATGGCTGAAAATGTTTATGCACTGCTTGGTTCTACTTGGTTGGTTTGTGCACTGCTAAGCATACAGGTCTTCGAGTTTTTGCACTGCTCAGATCAGCTGCCTTGGTTTGTGTGCTAAGTGACACGCAGCATTTTTAAATGTTACCCAGTGGCATACAAGGGTGGGAAAACAGGCTATATTAAGCCCAATATGCAGGAATACAGCATAATCCATTGGAGTTCTGTCTATGGGGGGTATTATGGGAGGAGCTGGTGAAGGTGCACACTTCCAAGTGCAGCGTTGGGGCATTCTGGAGTCCAGGGTCATGGTTGGGCTCCTAGTAAAAAAAATGATGAATGACTGCTACAGAGAGGTTTCCAGGGCTCAGAATGTAAGGCAGAGGCCTGGGACTGTCTGGTAAGGGATGTCACCAGTATTACTTGTATCCCCCGCACAGGTAAGCAGTGTCATCACTACCATGATGACCTGAAGTGAAGAAAGGTGGATCTTCTGGACACCTGGGTCCAGGAAGCTCAGGCAGGGAATACCCCACAAGTCTGTAAGTAATTTTACCTCTTTTGTACCAATATCTAATCTGAATGTCTGCTAAACTGGTATGCATAACAGTGTGCTTCTCTCCCAAAAGCTGCAGAGGAGAGGGCTTGGAACATTGAGGTGCATGCTGGGAGCTTGTCCAAGTTGCTCCGTGAGTATGGTTCATAGGTTCATAGGTTCATAGGTTCATACTAGGCTATCTGCCCTGGGGCAATTATAACCCTAGCCCGATTCTGTATGGCTTACGCCACCCCTTGATTTGAGTATACTGTGCCCTTTTTAAGGTTTAGTTTACTGTGCCTCTGTCTTGTGAGTATGGATATATTATGCTAAGTGTACTGAAATAATCAAGAAAGAGTAAATCATTAAAACAATAAAGTATATACAGTAAAGATTGTATTGCAATAAATGTAGACTTAGTGCTGTAGTGCAATAAATGAATAATGCCAACTGTAGTGCAATAAAACCATGAAAACAATACCAGTATCTGCATTAAAGTATATACAGTAAAGTCTGCAGTGCAATAAATGTGGAATTAGAGCTGTATTGCAAGACCTGAATAATAACAACTGTTGTGCAATAAAATACTTAAAACAATGCCATTAACTGCATTGTGTATATGCAATAAAGTCTGTATTGCAAGAAGTGTAGAATTAGAGCTGTTTTGCGAGAAATGCATACAGCCAACTGCTCTGCAATAACACATGAAACAGTGCCAATAACACCAAGGTAAATTGCCTGCATCAGGATTGTCTTGTTCTAACCATTGCAGTAGACCTGTATGCATTCAGGCTGTAAGCTAAGGTGCTGCAATCAAGTATAACACTGTAATAGCTGTAAAATGCAAATATAATGGCTGCCAACTGTATTGTTTAACACATATAGTACTGTTCAAGGCTGTTTCTAGGCCAATATTGTTCACATAGGTTCATAGGCTCATAGGTGTGTACTAGGCTAATGGCTCTGGAGCCTTTACAAGCCTAGCCCATAGGATAACCCTGGAATTGTAATCAAAACACCAATACACGAACTGGCTGAGAAAATGCTTTACTTCCAATTCAATAAAATGTAAAATGAAATAACACAGACACAGAGCAAACAAGTAAGGTAAGCGCTTTTGTCTGGCCGTTGCCAAACTTTTTCAAACAGTTGAATTGGAAGTAAAGGATTTTCTCAGTTCATGTATTGGTGTTTTGATTACTGGTTTCATTGGTGCTCTTATTGTCTCAACCCTGGAATTGTGCCACCCAACCTTAGTTTCTAGTGCCTCTGTCGAGTAGAGCTATTGAAGTGATCCCCGGGGTGAATTTTCTATTTCCCATCCACTCATCAAGATTTCTCTTGAAGAGGGCCAGTGAGGTGCTCTGATTGACATGTATGGGAAGTCTAGTCCAAAGCATCGCCAGTCTCTGGGTTATAAACCTGTCCCTCCAGCATGTTCTGTTGATTGTGGTAATGAGGTTGAGGTCACTGGAGCGTGTGGTGTGGAGGGATTGGGATTTATTTAGATGTAGCATTTCTAACAGAGCTGGGTCAGCCATGGCTTTGTAAGTCAAGCAGAGATCTCCTCTAAGTAGGCAATATGACACAGAGAATAGTTGGAGTTTTTTGAGTCTGTCCATATAGGACAAGTGTTTAAGGCCTACAATACTCTTTGTGAGGTAATTTTGTGGCCTCTCCAGTTATTGCAGGTGTCTAGTGAGGTGTATGCCAAATGGGGCATTGTACTCGATGGTTGGCCTAATGAGGGAAGAGTAAAGTGAGACAATGACCTCTTTCTTCCTGGATGCAAAACCCTTAGTAATGAGATGTGCCACACAGAAGGATTTTCTGACCTCAGTGGCAATGTGGTGGTCAAAAGAGAGGTTGCTGTCAACCTGTGTTCCCAGATCTATTATAACACCTTCTGTGTTCAGTGGACTACCATCAATGTGGTAATTCAAGGAAACTGGGCTTTTCCCAAAGGGGATGAAGACACCTTTTTTGGCATTGAGCTTAAGGCCATGGTTCTGACACCAGTCATTGGTCTCATTGAGGCCTTCCTGCAGGATGTCAACATCACTTTGGGAGTTAATAATCGCTCCCAACTTGCAATCATCTACGAACTTTGTCAGCCAGAGTCCCTTCATGTTGGCCTGGATGTCAGAGAAGTAGATACCAAACAGGAGAGGACCCAGGAGGACCGAACCCTGTGGGACTCCACTCGTGACTGGTCAGCAGTCTGACTTCCGATCAGTCTCTGTTATCCACAAACAGTAGGTAAGCAAGGTGTATGGGTGAGGTAGCCAACCCATGATCTGATATTGTTTGTTGACTTCACAAATATTTCAACCCACTAACAATATATTGTGTACACCTACATTTTATATAGTAATGTACAGATTACCTACTATCTCTGTCATGCTTGTATTTCATGCATGTGTGTTATACTGTCACTGCAATCTAGTATACAATTATAGTACTACTACTACCAGCTCATAGTTTGGTTCCAGGTGAGCTGTACGCAAATATCAGTCAGGCAGTAATATCAGCAGTGACTCAATAACTCAGTTTGTTAAATGCTGGCTATGTAGTACATTCTGCCACACACAGACCACAGTTCGAATCCAGTGCTGTGTAGCACTAAATATTACAGTATCAGTCACGTAATGTTTACAGATTCTCTCTCCACGGGAACTACAGGTAAATGGTTGAGGTAGCCCATATTATGAGTAAATAAATGTGTGTTTAGAAATCACAGACTGTTAAAATCATTAGCAAGAATGTGAAAATACAGCATAAAATAAAGGAAATATATATATATAATAATAATTATAGAAGAAAAGAAATAAAATGTGTAATCTTGGTATGGCTGTATGCCTGGAGTGTCTGTTAAAAGTTGCTGCAGTCAATTCATCCAGTCGATGCAGATGTCCTCTGCAGTTACTGCTATTGGGTTCTAACCCCATGCCTGTCAAATACGTCATGATAGCTGTTCAGTTTCTGTACTGTACAACACACATGTCTCTCAAGTGTCACGCTGTCACATAATGTAATTAGTAGTGTGTAATCCATCTCTAACAGGATTAACATCAAAATGATTACCTAAATTGTATAGTATCACTACAACAGCCCACAGAGCACCTTGGTAGTTATATATGTCCACCTGATGCGCAAGTGTTCTGTGTAGTTGTGTACTTGGAGTTGTTGCTGCTTTGCCCATACTGTCCCATGCAAATAGCTTGAGCAGTATGCATGTGCTACAGCAGCTATAGGGGAATTGTACACATAAAGAAAGGACAGAGACAGAGTAGAAAGTAGTACTGTTGTTAAGGAAATAGCCTATAATGGTACTAATGGACTGTTTTTCCCTCTCTCCCTACCCCTTATCTTCATGTATTTATTATTGTTATTCATTGGTTATGGTTTACGACTAACATATGTTGTTACATTAACTGTATTTTGGGGCATGTGTTTTATTAATGTTATGAATTATAATAGTTGCATATTAACATATCTTGTTGTATTACCTATTTTGTCTGCCTTATGCTATAACTGTTACTGGCATGCTGTTAACATACTGACTTTTCTGTTGTTTATTGTTTTGTTTCACATAATATGCATTGATATGTAATTGGGTTATTTCCACTGTTCTGGCATGCTGTTATTACTAACAACGTTTTGTTCATAACTAACCTATACCTATTGCTATACCTCCATCTTCACAGCATGTCATGGAAGGCCAGTTCCCAGTGATCCACCTACCTTGCCTCAACAAGTCCTGGCACATCTGGGATGCAGGCCGGTGGTGTCCCCTCCATTGCCCCTGCACTACCTGTGGCATTGGGTAGAACCGCCTTAGGGGACAGGGCCTGGCATCCCCCAGGACTGGTGGCGGAGGGGCTGCAGTCACCCAAGAGCAACTGCTGGTCATGGTATGCAAGATTATTCAGACCTACGAGCATTGCCTGGCAACAGATTGAGGGCACAAAGGCCAACCTGGTGGGGCAGGCTGGCCCTGGTGCCCAGCCTCCAGCACAGCCACCTACGGGGCAGTGAAGGATCAGTGTTGACTGCCCATGGGTGGGGATGTCAGTCATTCTGCTGCCCTCTGGAGGACAATGTGATTCCGATTCCACAACACCCTCCCCATCCAAGGTGTTTACCCCCTCATGTGTAACACACCGCCCCCATCTGCTGTCTTGTCTGTCTGCTATCACATCCTCTCCTACTCAACTTACCTCCCCACATGTACCTATGTCCCTTCCCCAACATTCTACTCTCTCCTTAAAAAAATGGGCACATATCCCACAAAAAATATTGTCCCATACATAGCTCTCCATTTCACACGTGTCCACTGGATACAACTAATTTGGTCCAATTGGATTGACAACACATATAAGTTCTCCTCACCCTTTTCTCTGCGGTTTGAGAGTTCAAATTCATCTACAAAATCTGTCAAAATGCACAGCTGTCGCTGTACAAGAAATGAATAGCTATGGTTCTGTCCTATACCTGTCCTGCACATCCCTACCTGCCTTTCACATTGTTTTCCCCATGCTTGCCCCCATTTCACCACTCTCCTATCATCTCCCTTTTCTTTATATTTTTTAGAGCAGATTTGTTCAGATTTGCTTGGAGCCTTTTTGCTTAGCTCAGTTTAAATTAGCTTTAATCAGCTTTAATGACTGTATGTGTCTATTACATTGTTACTCACTTGTACAAAATAAACACCTCTGCTAAGTGTCAAACCTGGGCCCCTCTTTACTATAGTACACTGCATTAACCCACCACACTACACAGGCCTTACGTTAAACAGGTTTTTCCAGCATAACATACTGATTGCTAATTATAGTCATTATGCATGTAACTGAAATAAAACACTAATGTGAAAACTGAGAGTGTACCCTGGACTCTGGTGCAATACTAAATAATAAGAAAAAACATATACTCATACCTCTCAACCTGGAATCATCAAAAATCTGGACAAGGCCCATGAAAAATAGGTACAAATCTGTACGCTGATTAACATAAAATTTGCATACATAATTACATAACCTCGCCCACTCCAATGAATTGTGGGATAACAACTTTCAAACGCAAACTGAAGAACAGACAACTAAAATATGGTGTCAGAGTCTCTTGCAGCCATTCCGGTGTCCCATTACCTGGCTAGTTCACCCCATTTACCATAAACACTAATGTGTGCATACTGCTTACTTCTACAATGATTATTTGGATTTTATTTTTACATTTTATAGCACAATGCACAAACACGAAGAATAGGTATCTGCTAAACAAAGCAATACTGTCTCAAAATGAAAATAGACTTGGCATTAAAACTTATCTGCCCTTGAAACTCACATTCATTAAAACAGCATCGAAACCCACACCACATCCAAAGAAAATGCATCTGGCCAGTGGTGGATAAAGATTACCTTTGGGCTGTTTTCAAATCATAGGCCCCTTGCACACAAAACAAGAAACATACATGCATTCTTTGATACACCTTCCAGACTTTATTAAATTATATTCCTTGTATAATACAGCACACTTGTTAGACTTGAATTAGAGTACATTTTAAATTTATAGTTTGAACATTTTTCCACAAAATTGCCCAATTAAGAACATTTGCATCATAAAAGTGTAAATATATAAATAGAATGGCAGTAATGTAAGCCATAGGCATCTTGCACTTATGGGGGGGGGGGGGGGCAAAAGGCCAAAAACCAGAGACACATTTTAATCATTGTTTGCATAATGTTGGAAAATTGCTAGAATAAAACATGCTACCACCATGCATTTCACTGTCAAGACTGACCCAGGACCCTGTGCACTACAGTCACAGCATACCCCTATGCCATATCATCAGCTTCTTGAAAGACAGTTAGACTGAAACTTAAATGGCTATCATTTAGTGAATCCAGTTCTCACTTTTCACCATAGCTGTCAACCTCTTAGCACAAAAAACCCAGACAAAGCCAATAATGGGGGAATACAGAACAGAATTCAATTCTCATTTCTCACCATAGCTGTCAACGTCTTAGCACAAAAAACCCAGACAAAGCCAATAATGGGGAAATATAGCGCACAAATAAGGACAAATTTCAAATACTTAACTGATCTTATAAACTTTGAAAATTGCTAGAATAAAAGGTTTTGTGTTACTATTTATTTTCTGAAGAATATGAAGTCTAAAATTCAAATCCCCATCATTATTTAGTGAATTCATTCAGTGCTTTGCAACAAAAATCCTTAAAACCACAAATTTAATGAGGAGCAGAGCAAAAATATGAGGAATAAATTCACAAGTTATGTATGTACTGTGCATTATTTGCCTGCTTGGCATGTGGTAACATACCAGTTCTGCTGCTGCCTTACTAGTGTTGTCATCACATATATAGCTGCTCCTAATGGTTTTCAATCCCCTATCTCTATGCAGTGCACACAGAAACGTCTGTTTTTTCATCAGTTTTAAAATGTTCTTTTATGTTAAACAGCCACGTGAAATGAATTATAAGCAGGCCTCTTTATGCCACAGCTATGACTGTAGATTTTAATTTATTCCTAAAAAAAAAGTCTGATGAGTGAATTACATGTGAGTTTTGCTCCCCCCCCAACACACACACACACACACACACACACACACACACACACACACACACACCTGGTTGTGAGAACATTGGCAGATAATTGTCAAAGTGATGCCCTAACGCCATGAGCAAAAAAATGGGAAAAAACAGGTTGGGGATGGATGGATATTGTCACAATATTATGCCTTTTATTTATACTACTGCAAGGATTTGTTGCTATCACATTTACTAGATATACTCTTCCATAAGAAGTCATGTCTATCATGTGTGCAAGTCTTCAAGTAACCCATTTTAGTGGTCCCATCAGAGAAACTGCATATATAGCCTGCTACTTTACCTACAGTAGCCTCAAGTTCTGTCTTAAAAAAAAAGTTACCATAGAGAAAAGAGACCATATGACTTTAATTTCTTTTTACTTAATAATCCTGCCCCAGTAAGACTTACTGAAATATTAAAAACACACAAAAAAAAGTAGGAATCTTAAAAATAACAACATCAGAAATATAGAACAAATAACTCATTACACATTTATGGCAAAGAAAATGTTGGGATGAAAACAATTTGCCCCTGCCGTAACCATCACAAAGAAAATTTGTATAGAGGAAACCAGTGCTACATCACTTTTTTGTCCCTTATCCATCCACGTTTGCAAGTCGCTTCTGTTTCCTTTTGTGACCCTATGAGCAACTGCAACCATCCACAAACCTTTCTTCTATATCACACACACACACTACCTTAAAGCAGCCGCAGATATTGTCCTGGCTCAAAATAACTCCATAATGAACTGCTCGGACCCAACGGCAGCATCTTACATGAACTGCAGATCCCAACGGCAGTATTCAAACAGTCCCAGTCTCTTATGAACTCCGGATGGCAGTATTCAGTCCCAGTTTCTTAAATGAATCCATAACGAACTCCAGACCCAATGGCAGTATTCACAACAGTCGATAACGAGTTCCGGTATTCAAACAGACGCGCGCATGTCTGCAAATCCCTTGAAGCTTAATTCCGACAGGTTGACAGAGCTGACGTAATCGCGCACATGATGACATCAGCTCCAAAAGTGTGGAAATTAAAAAGTGTTAAAAATAGATGAAAAAAATCGGAAATGAAGGGATGCCACTCAGGAATCGTGGCACCCCATTATTGGGACCCCAAAACTCTGTAAAAACAGAGTAATTCGGGATGGTTGAGAGGTATGCATATACTAATGGATGTAAGTGAGGCCGGTAATAGCAAGTGCCCTTTTATCAGCAACTTGTGGAAAGACACCTGCTAAGGCAGCATTGGCAAAGTACATGTACAACTGGGATTCTGGTGCAGAAATACAACCATATAAAGTCAAGCACATACTCGTGGATGTAGAAATGTTTCTCACAGCCTGTATATGTGCACATATATCTTGGAAATACACATGCATTTGCAGAGTTTCAGTAGCTCAGTCTGTTAAATGCCTTTCATGCAGTACACTTTGCTACACACAGTCCTGGGTTCAAATTAAGTGTTGGGTTGCACTTCAATTACATTGCTGTGAAGACAACAAGTAATGACTGAGTAATGCAATTTTAATCCCCACAGGTTGCTGCAACATAATTATCTGCTACCAATTTTTCCAAGTCAAAGGCCTGCAGGTAGAGACACACTGCACATATCCGTATAGCCTAGCTATATGTAATCTACTATTCTGTTATATTATAGGCTCATAGGTTGGTACTAGGCTATCGGCTCTAAGGCCTATGCAAGCCTAGCCATAACAATTCTCTGGATATTTCTTCCCACCATATTTACTTCTCTGGGCCCTTGTCTAGCAGGGCGACTGACATGATCCCCGGGGTGAATTTCCTATCTCGCATCCAATCATCAACGTTCCTTTTGAAGAGGGCCAATGAGGCACTCTGCTTGACATGTATGGACAGTCTATTCCAGAGTATGGGGAGTCTCTGGGTCAAGAACCTATCCCTCCAGCATGTTTTGTTCATTGGGATGATAAGGTTTAGATCCCTGGAGCATGCGGCTCTGAGGGATTGGGATTGCTTTATGTGGAGCATGTCCAACAGCTCAGGGTTTGACATGGCCTTGTATGTTAAGCAGAGATTGCCTCTGAGTAGACGCTATGCCACAGAGTATAGCTGGAGTTTTTTTAGACGGTCAGCATATGGCATCTGCTTTTGGCCTGGGATTCTTTTAGTGAGGTATTTCTGTGGCCTTTCCAGCTGTTGCAGATTTCTTGTGAGGTACATACCAAACGGGGCACTATATTCTATAATAGGTCTAATGAGGGATGAGTATAGTGGGACAATGACCTCCTTTTTTCTGTTTATTTTTATTTTATTTTATTTTTCTTTATTTTGTTATTCTGTTGCATAACAGATGTACCTTAAGCACATGCCTCGATTGGATTGTAAAGGGTATGCTTATCCTGGCTTTGCTCTAACAACAGGGCTGCCACAGCTCTCACAGTTGCACGTACAGCGTTCTGTCATCCAAAGGGTTCACACTCTCCCCCCCCTCTGTGTTCTAGGCTGCAGCTGCAGCATACACAGCTGTATGTTAAGGTAGCTACTACAGAACTACCATACCTCTCACTCCCTGGAACAAGAGATCGGGACACAACCATACATAATGCGGTGGGCAAAGGCCCAGAGATAGGGATATGTTTAACAGTTTGCTTCTACAAAGATAGTTAATAGAATAGGAGCTTGACTATAGTCAAGCTCAACAGGGTCTTTTTTCCCGCTGATTCTGCCGAGCCTGTTCCCTTGGCTGTGGTTTTGCTAGATAGTAGGTAGGGACAGTGGGAATCTCATTCATCCATTCATGTGCATCATTAATTAGATGATGAGGCATTTGGCTACCTTAAGAGAGTCATAGTTACTCCCACCATTTACCCATGCTTCATTGAATTTCTTCACTTTGACATTCAGAGCATTGGGCAGAAATCACATCATGTCAGCAGTTGTCTTGGGCCTTTGTGATGCGTTGTTTTATTTAAGGAGTCAGATTCCCATGGTCCGCACCACTTCTAATTCAGCTGCTAGCTGCCAGATGATGATGGTCAGGACAGGTGCCCACCACAGCTGGGGAGATGCACAAGAAGGGACCGGTGCACTCCCAGAGTTGCCACTGACATCCCACCGGCCCCCCTTGGGAGGGGGGAGTGCAGCAAAGGGGTGATGCGTCATCCAGCCGCTGTGTGCACCCAGCCCTACTTCATGCCTAAGTCCAACCGATCCAGCCCTAAGACCCAATACTTATCCAGAAGTTACGGATCTGGCTTGTGACTTGTCTTACCTACATTGTTCTTACATGCCAGAGGCTGTTCACCTTGGAGACCTGCTGCAGATATGGGTATGGTCTGATGAGAGACTTTCACCCTCTCCCCTGGATTTTCATGGGCCAGCAAGAGCTCACCTGATGCCTCTGGAACCACAATGGTTTCTAGATCGAGGGCCCATCTCTTGGGATGAATCCATTCCAGGGATCCCTGCCCTTTACAAACAAAAGAGAACTGTCCCAGGGGCCCACACCGACTTCTACTGGATCATTTGCATCATAGCACTGGATGCTACTAGGCATCCTTCTCCACCACTCCGGAGTTGGGTATCTGAACCTGACTCCCTTTCAATCGTCCAAGGGTGACAGACACCATTGCCCATGCCTTTGGTATGGTGCTTGCGTATCTCTCAGGGCCAACTAACCCATGTTTAACTGCTGTTCACATGGAACCCTTCGGCCTTCGAAGCTCTCATTTGAATATTTGCTACTACCAACAAGATCTACACCAGAGGCAGTGCCAACCAGGCCCTCACCCTAGGCTTCAGTGCCACCACAGCAGCCCTTCTACTCATCGCGTATAGCCCCCTCAGCTCCCAGTACCAGAGACAGCTGGGTATGGGACAGACGCTCCAGCGTCATCCATTTTCAGGACTAGTTGATTTGGCAGGTGAGTTGTTTCTCACTGCTTAGGGGATTCCAGCTTCCATAGCTACCATCCAGCATATTCTGATGGGTATAAAGTGTGACACTCACATGTCTCTCTTTCCTTACTGACCTTACTGATCTCAACCCATAATGTTTGCCAGTGAACTGCCAGATGACCACAGTGTCATGGGACACTGACCAAACATATGAGACAAAACTGTGGACATACTTAATAAATCTCTACAGTGGACATTATTGGTACCTACCCACTGTGATGCTGTAGTCTCCACACCTCAGTGATGTCCACCTCAAAAACTGAGAAAGAGGTCAAAGCCTACATGAAGGCCTTATATATTGCACTGTGGTGGCATGTCATTGGTTAATGATAGTGTAATTCAGCTGTTTTAGCAATTCTGAGCCACAGATTGGTGCAGAGGCAATTACCTATTAATAAGCATTACCTTCGAAAGACAAGCAGCTGGTTATGGGGAACAGGTTGGTATGAGATTTCAGTCACACAGACAGCATATGTCCAAAGCATTTCTAAAGGAAAGATTCAAAAAGGAATACTGCACTCCACCAGGTAAGTAATAGACCTCTTCATATAACGGGATGGAGATTGGAAGATGGGGGTACGGAGAATAGGGATTACAGCGCCAGGCTTGTATTAGACCTGTGATGTTGACATGTCATTTATACTCTGCTGTCCTACACCTACAGGCATGCCTCTCAACTGTCCCTGCTTTCAATCACATCTCATCTCTGTCCCTGTCAATCCCTCCTACAAGGGTCGGCTGTTGTAGGAAAGCTAATGGATTACACATAATACATAATGACAATAACTAAGGGTGTGCACGACTGTAACATCAAACGATGTACTGTAATTCACCTCCTCACATTTTGTCAATGTGTCACTTAAATAGTTCTAACATTGCATAAGTGTCCCTAAATGCCCCTAGATGTACTCTGGCTAACTCCCTGTTTCATTGACATTTGTCCCGGTTAGGCTGAGAGCTATGCCTAACATACCTGTCAACCTTGTATAGCAAGAAATCAGGACACAGCTATAATTAATGGGGGGGGCAAAGGCCCAAACTCAGCGACAGAGTATAAATATTGCCAGTAGAAAGTAAGAACATGACTAGACTAACAGATATTACTGCAGCATAACTGTTTTCTGAGGGGTATGACATGGAAAAGTCAGATTCTGTCTTTATTTTCTGACGTCAACCATCATTGATTGGCCAACCATTTGTCAGATACCCACAAGCTTGTGTGAAAAGGACCATATTTATGAGGCAAACATTTTGACATTATACAAACATCTGTATAGTTGAGAGGTGTGATGCCTACAGGCAACATATACTACAGCAGATTTGCATTGCTTTCTGTCATTGTGGCTCACTGGTGTTGCTGGACTGTCCCCATATACTTGTCATAATAGCACACTGCTATTTGTCTGATAGTGGCCGTATGACATATTAGTTGGAATTTGACCATAGGTGACACACCACAGTAGACTGCAATGATGGGTGTAGGGACATACAGCAGAATCTGTCATGGCACACAAGGACATAACCCAGTACTGTTACTATTTTTGTGATATCCACACATGTAGTGTGTTTCCAGACTGTGGGGTATGACATGTGAGGGAGCAGTGGATAGTGCAGGCCGTTATGGGAGTTCAGGATCTGTAAAATAGTGGACCTCAACGTATCTGGTCCTGTAATGTGTTCCCCTCTTGTTGTCTTTCAGGAACCATGTACTGCAGGAGACACCCACCATTCTCAACTGCGGAAAATGACATCATAATGGATAGCCTCAGACACCACCATCATATCATGGTTTCCAGGGCTCGGCACAATTGTGAACAGTGGGCAGCATTGTGGACAGACCTTGTGCAGGCTGTTAATCAGATTGGGCAACAGGACAGGACCTATGAGCAGGTCCAACAACGGGCAACAGACATGGTGAATGCTGCACGGCAAAGGGCAGCTGTGTTGCCAGGATTTGTGCTGTCACTAGTGGAGGGTCTGCAATGGAACAACCACTCTTGGCCACAGAGGAATTCCTGGCAAACCTAGGATTAACCAACAGCTCCTAGGCATTCATCACGCCATACATCCTGGAGGTGGGTGCCACAGCATTCACAGAAGAGGAGCATCCTGGTAAGCTTGCTGTGTTCACCAGTGCAATACTGTATCAGTCATTGTGGCAGACTGTACATAACAGTACACATGTGTCAGGTCTATCTGCATTGGGGGGGGGTTGGGTTTTATACACAGTTGTGCATACATACTCAGAATGTCAGCAATATAGCCCTTATCACAGTAGCTACTGTACATATGGATATATGCACATTTATTTATTTATTTATTTTATTTTACATTTGTTTACTGGGACGGTCCGACTGGGACAGTGCCCATTTTCAGTGAAGGCCCGGGGAGAAAAGCTCCAGCTTAAGCTTACACACAAAGTCATCACATCAAGTAATATAAATTATAGACAAAAAAATGAGTGTTAACACAGTAACAGGATAAAAATTTAAAAAACAAAAATATATACATAGTCTCAAATACTGCAAGACTTTAAACACTTGAATATAGACAAATATATGGATGAACTTATATATGTGTGGAGGAACATAATAGTTAGGAAATTAAGTAGGGAGAATCACTTAGGCAAAGTAGTGCATAGTTAGTAATACTTCCATGGTGAGAGTTGCAGCTAGGAATGTGACTATTTATAGAGAAGTAGTGTTAGAAAGGATATGTTAACAGAGTTAGTATGTACAGGCAAATTGTATAAGTAGTGCTAAGTCAGTAATTAACCTGTAGTGTTACATGTGCAAAGCCAAGATTCAAATAAGTGTCTTTTAAGAAATAATTTGAAATGATTAATATTATTTATGGATATAATACTATGTGGAAGGGTATTCCAATTTTTGGCAACAAAGTTAGAGTAAAGAGAGTGGCCTGCTGTATTGGATACTTTGGTTACTTGGACTAAGTCTTTGTTAGATGATCGAAGATTATGAATGTTAGAAAAGGACTGTAGAAGATTTTTTAGGGAAGGTACATTGTCAGGATTGTGCATTATTAGTGAGCCATTATTGACTAGTTATAGTTCATAACTTGAGATAGTTCCAACCAAGAAAGATTTTTGAGACATTGACAGTGATGGGTTGAATGAGTGGAATATGTTACAAATTTGGCAATGTTATTATAACATGATTCTAATTTACTTCTGACTTTTTGAGTTTGGTAAGTATGGGTGATATATATAAGAGTGAGGAGAGAAGGTGTGTTCTAGCTATGGCTATTCTTGCAGCGTCTGTAAAGAATTTTTTGTTTCTATACATTGTTTGCATTTTCTTGTGAGCCTTTTTGATTATTTTAGAAATGTGTATGCCAAATTTTAGTCTGTTGTCTATTATGACCCCTGATAGTTTTGTTTGGGAATCTGGAAAAATTCTAGTATTATTACTGGTAGTGATATAAAAGTTAGCTGGGAGGTTAGTAGGTTTATGGATGAAAGATCATAAGTTTAGTTTTATTAGGGTTGAGAATGAGTTGTGAGTTAGCTAGCCACATTTCAATATCAGAGAAGACTTTTTGTGTGACTGTAAGACGTTGAGTTATTATGGATGTTGCACATGTGAGGGTTAAATCATCTGCATATTGTATGATAGATGCTTGACAGGAGGCAGTATTAAGATCATTTATGAATATGCTGAAGAGGAGGGTCCTTAGGGTTGAACCCCGAGGGACTCCAAGTGTAACAGGAAGGAGTGGGAATAGATCTTGCTTCCATTTCATTGCTTGCTGGTGGCTAGATAGATAACTTTGAAACCAGTTAACAGCATCAGGTTTGATATTAAGATTATTCAGAGTGGACAGTAAATTAGGATGGGAAACTGTATTGAATGTTTTGACATGTCCAAAAAGACTGAAGACACTCTTTTGCCATCATCTCTGAATTTACTTATAGTATTAGTTAAACTTAGAAGAGCTGTAATAGTGCTATGATATGGTCGGAATTCATGCTGTCACGATGAGAGGAGATTATTGTTTAGAAGGTGTTTAAGAAGTTGAAAGTGGATACATATTTCTAGAATTTTAGAAAGTGGTGAAAGTATAGCAATGGGCTAGAAGTTTTTTTTGTTCTGTTGAATTGCCTCCTTTGTGTAATGGTGTAATATATGCAATTTTCAAAATACTGGGACATACTCTTCTGTTATAGAGCAGTTTATAAGTATTGACACAGGGAAGGCAATAATAACAGCTGCTGGTAATTTTAGATATTTTGCTGGCAAGTTATTTGCTGGCAGTGAAGTGGGTTTCAACTTCTTTAATAGTTTTACAATCAATTGTAGTAGTTAGATATAGTTAGTAGTTAGATAGTTAGTTACTCCCTGCCCACGTATTACTTTGTAGTGCTGCAACATTTGATGCTTTTTTACGCATCATATATACTCTAAGAAAGTTAAGGGCTGCCATTTTGCCCTATGTACAACTGTTGTGCTTAGCCAGAGCAGAGTATTTGTATGTTCCATTCTGGAACAGTTAATTACAGTGCAGTTAATTACAGTGCATAGACTGGATTATCACAGGTATGTATTTGTACAAACATTAACATGTTTGCACTTATAGTTCTGAGTGACTACGAAGCCTGGTATTCATGAGGCAATTACTCCAAGATGCCTGTTCAAACACAATAGGGAGATGGTACATGAGGCAATGATACTACTATTGGCATATCATTCTCAAGATAGGTGTACTGGGTTTTATGTGTAGTTCTATCATATACACTGTCATATTGCATACCTCACAGGTGTATTGCACTGACAACATTAACTGGATGAAGCTGAAGTGCATGTTATAAAGGGCCTGACTTGTCTGTGCATGTTGTTCTGAGTTTCTCTGTTGTGCATGAGATCAGAGATGAGAGGATGTGGCACGTGTAATGCAGTTATGGATCCTCATCTGTATGAGTCTGTGTGGATTACCACACATAATAGTGCAGGTAGTAATGTACTGATTTTGTCTTGCTTTTTAGGTTCATAGGTTCATAGGTAAGTACAAGGCTATCTGCCCAAGGGCATCTATAAGCCTAGCCATAATGTGTTGGCTTTCACCACCCCCTTAGATTAGTTCCCTGTGCCTGGGTCCAGCAGAGACATTAGTTCCCTGTGCCTGTGTCAAGCAGAGCCACTGCATTGATCCCTGGGTTAAATTTTCTGTTTCCCATCCACTCATCAAGGTTTCTATTAAAGAGTGTTAGTGAGGAGCTCTGCCTAATGTAGATTGGAATCCTGTTCCAAAGCATGGGTAGTCTCTGGGACAGGAATCTATCCCTCCAGCACATCCTATTTATCATTGTGGTGAGGTTTAGATCCCTAGAGCATGTGGCTCTTGAGGATTTGTTTTTTTTTTTTTTTTTTTTTTTAGGTGGAGCATGTCCAGCAATTCTGGGTTGGACATGGCCTTGTATGTCAGGCAGAGATCACCTCTGAGTAAGCGGTATGCAACCAAGTACAGCTGGAGTTTCTTCAGTCGGGCTGCATAAGGCATATGTTTGAGGCCAGTAATCCTTTTGGTGAGGTACTTCTGTGGTCTTTCCAACTGTTGCAGGTGTCTTGTAAGGTACATCCCAAATGGGGCATTGTACTCTATGATGGGTCTGATGAGTGATGAGTAGAGGGGCACAATAACCTTGTTTGTTCTAGATGAGAACCCTTTTATGATTAGGTGGTGCACATAGAAGAATTTTCTAACCACCTTGGCAATATGATTATCAAAGGAGAGATTACTATCTACTTGGGTCCCCAAATCCCTTATTACATTTTCTGTATTTAGGGGACTACTACGTATGTGGTAGTTCACGGGTACTTTGTTTTTTCCAAAGGGGCTGACTATACACTTTTTGGCATTTAGCTTGAAGCCATGATTTTGACACCAGGTATCAGTTTCAGTGAGGCCCTTCTGGAGGATGTCTGTATCAGCTGGAGAGTCAGTTATGGCCTCCAGTTTGCAGTCGTCTGTGAACTTGGTCAGTCATAATCCTCCTGTGCTTGCCTATACCTCTGATAAGTATATACTGAAAGAAGGGGTCCCAGGACTGAGCCCTGGGGGACGCCACTTGTAACTGGTTTAGAGTCGGACCTAGAGCCTGCGACTGTCACCATGTGGGTTCTATCCATGAGCCAATTGGCAACCCATCGTGTGATGTAGGTGTTTATGTTCAGGCTGGTGAGCTTGTCTATAATACCAGAATGGGGAATGGTGTCAAAAGCCTTTGCGAGGTCTAGATAGGCTGTGTGAACCTCCTTTCCCTTGTCTAAAGCCTTGGTAACTGTCTCAAAAAAATTCACCAGGTTTAGGAGGCATGATCTGCCCTTAACAAAGCCAAAATGGGTAGGGTCCAATGTTTGAAGGTTCCCAATGTCTCTGTTAATGAATTGCATAATGATGCACTCCATAGCCTTGCAGATCAGGCTAGCCAGGCTTATAGAGAGATAGTTCCTGGGGTCTGTTGTGGCTCCACCTTTGTGTAGCAGGATAACTGTTGCTGTGTGCCACTCTATGGGTATGTAACCTGTAGAGAGGCTGAGTTTGAACAGTGTGTTTAGGTGAGGGGTTAGTTCATTTTGGAGCTCATGTAAGACACAACCTGAGACACCGTCTGGTCCCATTCAAGCTGTATTTTTGGCTTTGGATAGGGCTGTTTTAACCTGTGTGTCAGTGACTGCTGGGGAACTACATTCTTCTGGTATGGTTATGAGCCTTTTATGGGGTGAGAAGGGGGTGAAGTTTTCACTAAACCTGTCTGCCAGAATGTTGGCAATATCAGTCGGTTCAGTGTATTTTGTGCCATTCTGCACTAACTCAGAGCATATCTGAGAGTTTCCACTTAAGTTCTTGACATAGCTAAAGAATGCTTTGTGGTTATCTTTGGAGTCCTTGGCAATTTTTCTTTTGAAGAGAGCCTTGGATGATTTTATGAGGGATCGTAGTTTCTTGCTGATACTGATCAGGGATGTCTTCCCTTCTTGGGATTTTACTCTTTTCTGTACTAGTTTCCTCCTTCTATTGTATAGCGTGTTTATGGCAGGGGTCCACCAGACTGGTTTCCTTTTCTTGGAGGAGTGAGTCTAGGTTTTGCTTGGGATAGAATTATCCATGCATTCTTGCAGGTGCTCATAGAGTGCCTTTGTAAGGGATTCAGCAGCTTGGACAGCATTGTCCTTTAGCATGGGGTCTGTGAACCTTTCAACCTCGGTCTTAAGTAATGTGAAGTTTGCTTTTGAAAAGATTTTCATGGTGGTTTCCTTGATTGGGGGTGGAGGCGGAATGTGGATATCCGAGAGTGATAAGTCTATGGTCTGATTTAACCAGCGAGGAGTTGACCTCCAGTGTGGAACACCAGTTGCCCATGTTGGTGATGACCATGTCCAATATGTTGTAACCTCTGGTGGGGGTGTTGTCCAGTTGATCCAGGGTGTTCGTGTTGATAAATTCTAGGAAGCGTTGGGCAAGGGAGTTAGTACTTGAGTAGTTCTCCCAGTTAATGTTTGGGTAATTGGCATCACCCAATATTAGGGTGTTTGGTAGGACCTTCATATTTTCCATTGTCTCCAGAAACGCGGAATGGGGGTTCTGGGTCATGGTGGGTGATCTGTAGCAAGCTACAATTTGAATTGCAGTTTTGCCCATTGTTAGTTGCACATGGATGATCTCTGAGACATTGTGCTGTGCCACTAACCTGGAGGTGTGGGTATCCTTGATGAATATGGATACACCCCCACCTTTTGTGTTTCGGTCTAGGTTCTGTGGCCGAAATGTATGGTATGAGTTATAGCCTGGTAGTGCTGAGGTACTCACTGGAGCCTTAAAACAGGTTTCTGTTACTGCACAGATATCGATGTTCCCCATACTGAGGAGTGCCTTGAGTGCATGCATTTTGAGGTTTAGACTTCTGGCGTTGAGAAGCATTACCCTCATGGTTACTTGTGCTATTTACGGTGGTGGGTTTGTCTTTTGAGCCTTGCCTAAAAAAGGCACTATGGGGGCGGCAAAAGTCTTGGCCAGTATTCGAAAGCCTAAGGGTGACAGGTGCAAGCCATCTCTTGTGAGGCAACGTGGCTTATTGAGTATGTCATCCCAGGTGGACAGATACTGGATCCCCTTTGAATGACACCAGAAACTTAGCCAATTGTTGAAATTGATCATTATTTCTTTATACTGTGGCATCATTCTTGGTGAGGGCAGAATGCTACTCAGGTTCATACCAGCCTGGGCTACATGATCAGAGAGTTCTTCCATGTCTCTTTTCATGTACCAGCTACTTAGAGTTATACTGCAACAGTGTGCTGATTCCTGTTCTCTGGACCTATCTGCAAGCTACCTCTCAGTTAAACAGGATAATTTAAAAGTTTATCTTCTGGTGTCTTACAAGCTCCCTGTGTAGGTTTACATTTAAATATCTTAGTATTCCTGACACTTTGTACAATACCATTTTGAGACTTGCATTCTAGGACCTGCACCCCCCCCCCCCCTGCATTTCCTTGCAGGACTGTACATTTTTATTTCTACTTGGGTAATCTTGGGTTTCTGCTGACTTACTTCCATTAACATTACCCTGCAAAGAACAGTGTATGTGTTCAACTTTCCTTATATGTAGGGTAGCACACACTCAATCAGACCAACCCTGTCCCCACCTGAAACGCCCTTTAGCCAACCCCACCATTATGCCCACTGCTTAATAATTTCCTTTACAGTCATTCCCAGTGGAAAAGTTTGAATTTGGCTACAGAAATCAAGTATAGCCCAAATAGACTATCTTTACCACTTACCCTGCAATCCTTGCCAAAGCTTTTAGCCCACTCTAGGACCTGTAAACCCCCCTGCATTTTCCTTGCAGGACTTTAAATCTTTATTTGTACTTGGGTAATCTTGGGTTTCTGCTGACTCACTCCCATTAACAGTGTTGTGTGCTCTGAAGTGAGTTACTTCCCTCCCTCATTTGGCTCTCCTTAGCATTTCATTGGCTCACACTTTGTCATTCTTTATTTGCCTGCCCAGTGACAGCAGATCAGAAGTTTTTTTTACCCTACTTGCATAGCTTGGAGCCATCTTTAAATCTAAAACCTTCCCTGCTGGATTTAACTACTGTGGTGTCCTAGATGAGTGTATGCCTCTAAATGTAAGTACATTGGCTTCTATTGCACAGAGTATAAGTTAAAAATACTAGTGACTGATGCATACTGATTTTGGATGCTGCCATTGGGAAATTTAGGCTCTCTTGTTTGTAAACACACAGACACCTTTCTAGTCCTCTCCCCCCACCTCCATATCTATACACCACAGACAGCTTTCTAGCCCCTGTTCTATTCCAACCTACCACCGGAATTAGCCTAGCTGATTGTTTTTCGCTAACTGCTTCAGTATCTGTTCCTACCCGCTCCATTTGCCCTGCGGGCTCACTCCACTCCCCTCCCTACTCCCAATTCCCACCCACCCACCCCCAGGGATCCTACCCTTATACTTACTAACCACACCTCTTCCTCTTCCCATTACTCTCTGACCACACCTATTCCTCTTACCATTACTCTCATTACATACCTTTTGCTCTTACCATTACTCTTCAAACACATTCTTCCTCCTACATTTACTTTCTAAACACTCTCCAGTTACCCAGCTGCACTAATATTAACCTCTCACCACTCTCCTTTTATCACACCACACCCTACTCCCTTCTTTCATCTCCACCCAGTGAATTTATTTTTCTACCTACAAACAATCTATATTTATTCATACAATGTATAAACAACCCATCCCATCTTATGTCCCACTCTTATTCACACTCTCCTTTAATCCTCACCCATCTTTTCACCTCCTTTGAAAACCCACTAGGCCCATACCTAAACTACCCCAAGAAAGAAACCAACTCTCCAAACTCTTCTCTCCTTTTTATTCATGCTAATATAACATCCTCATCTAACTACATACTTCTTAAATACCATAGAACACTACACATAAAATACAACAATCAGAACCCCAGGAAAGGCCTACCTCTATACAGCAGATTCCCCAACCCAAACTATCTAAATGTACTACTCTCTTTAAAGGATGGTGACATCCACCCTAACTCAGGCCCACCAACTCCTATCTCTCTCCTCAACCACAAAGAATCACCTACTCATGCCCTATCTAAACCATTGAACTCCCTTTTATTTGCTCATCTTAATATACATAGCATAAACAATAAAGTAACTCAACTCCAAGCTCTAACTGAAATCTACTCCTTTGATATTCTCTGCTTAACAGAAACTTGGTTAAAACCTGTAACCAAAAACAATGAAATCATCCCACCTGGATATAATATCCTGAGACTAGACCGAGTATCCAAGAAAGGTGGTGGGGTTGCTATCCTATATAAATCTAGCTCACAATTAACCACTCACAACTGTAAACCACCTATAGACTCCAATGCAGAAATTCTTATCTCCAAACTTCATCTTAACAATTCCAAATCCATCTATATTATCTGTATATATCTACCACCTGGTAACAACACTGCCACCATGGAAAACATATTTTGCTGGCTTTCCCAATGCCTGCCCCAAGAAACCATAATCCTAGGTGACACAAACATTGACTGGCGCTGCTACTGCAGCAGCCTCCCCACAAATCATATTAACCTATATGGGTATTCCCAAACCATTACCTCTCCTACCAGAATAAATAAATATAACAAGAAATCAATCTTATTAGACAGGATTCTCATAAACCATCATTCTCACATTTATGATTTAGGAACCCTCCCTGATGATTTAAGTGACCACTTTCTTACCTATATCATTAGACATAAAATCAACTCTCCCATTCCAATATCTATCAAAAACATCAGATCTAAAAAGTACTTTAACCCTGAACTATTCCAAATGGAACTAAGAGCTTGCAAATGGTCTCCATTACAAAACCTCCCTTTAGATGAAGCCGTTAGTTACTTTAACTCCAACTTCCTTGCCATTCTCAACCACCATGCTCCAACCAAATTAATTAGAATTAAAACCAAATCTGCTCCATGGCTTTCAAAAGAAACCAAACATAAAATAAATCTTAGAAACAATTTGGGCAAAATGGAGGAAGACTAAAAACCCTATAGACCAACTAACATTTAGACAGCTAAGAAATGAAACCAAGAAAGCTATAATATCTGATAAAAGAAACTACTACCTACAATCCCAACAAACTAATCAAAACAACCCACAAAAATTTTGGGCTAGCATTAACCAACTACTCCATCCAGGTCAATCCACTACTCCAAATCCTCAAAATACTGACCACAAAAATCTATTGAATACAGCTAATGCTTTCAATACCTTTTATACTAATGCTATACAAACACTAGCTAATCAGCTATCACCTAATAACTTCACTCTACCTTCCTATAAATCAACCTTACACCCTACTTTTCATATTCAACCTGTCCCAACAACAAATATTCTAATCCTTCTACAGAAACTAAAACCATGCTCACCCTCAGCAGACCAACTACCTGCTGAATTCCTACAACAATCAGCCAAAGCTATTGCTTATCCCATTTCCATTCTGATCAATAGAACTATTACCGAAAGTCATATCTCCAGTTTATGGAAAATCTCCCATATTATCCCCCTCCATAAAGGTGGACACTCCACTGAACTCTCCAACTACCGCCCCATTGCCCTTCTCTCTCATTTGGCAAAGATCATGGAGAAATGCATTCACAGAAAATTACTTGACCATCTAACCCAAAATAATTTACTTTCCAACTGTCAACATGGATTCAGACCTTCACATAGCACTAGTACTGCCCTTCTTTCCTTCACAGATTGTATCAACAAAAACCGCAATCTTAACAAGCTTTTTTCAGCACTATTTATTGACCTGTCTAAAGCGTTTGACATGGTAAATCACCAAATTCTCATCAAAATACTGAAATCTCTGTCACTAGATACATGTTCTATAAAGTGGTTCCAGTTCTACCTTGATAAAAGACAACAGGCCGTACTATGGCACAAGTCTCTCTCCACTCACCTGCCTGTCAGACTTGGTGTTCCTCAAGGGTCCATCCTAGGACCTTTACATTTTTCCATATTTATTAATGACCTTCACCATGCCATCCCCTAAGCCACATGTATACAATATGCAGATGACTCCACACTGATATGCTCAGCCACCTTCTCTTCTGAACTTCAATCTCTTACCCAACAAGTATTTAACACAATTGAGCAATGGTTCACACATAGATGCCTTCTTCTAAACCCCAAAAAGACTAAACTCCTACTCTTCTCTCCCACCAATAAGTCCTCTCCTCTTGATTTCTCAGTTATCTCTACCAATAAAACTATTATATCCCCTGATCCAACCACCAAACTATTGGGTATCACCATTGACAACAATCTGAACTTTGATATCCATATTAACAATACTATAAAAACTGTCAACAAAAAACTTGGCTCTCTCTATAGGGTAAAATCCTTCCTCTTACTTTCAGCTAAAACCACTATAGCACACACTCATCTAATCTCTTCACTTCTTTATGCCTCACCCATTTTTACTAATCTATCTAAAAATAATCTTATCAAATTGGAAATGTCTTACAATAACATTGCCAGATTTGCTACAGGCAACCCATTTAGAACCCACCGCTGCATTAATTTAAAGCAGCTGGGATGGCTTGAACTACAAAATCTGATTAAATTCCATAAACTATCTATAGCCCACAAATAGAAGTTATGTTCTTACCATAACGTTCCATGTTAGTTGTCTTCTTCTCGCCTTCTTCTTGCTGGATGGGTTCGGAGCCGACCTCGGCTCCGACTCGGCCACTCTAAAAGCTCGAGAGTTGGTTCCACCGGCTCGAGGCTCCCCTTATATCCCACAATGCTAGGCGAGAGTTACCTCAGATCTCGTTTGTAAGCTAACCCCAGCTTATAACAATAACAGTATAACTGTAAAACAGAATCCACCTCTAACAACAGGAAGAAAGAAGGGTGACCTACATCCTGAACCAAGAAATATGCATAATAGCATATGACTAAGAAAGAGGTGGTAGAAAGAGAGGTCACGATCACAACTCCTCTAGGTCTGTCCAGGCCAGGGGGAAGGAGGGTGGAAGAAGAAGGCGAAGAAGACAACTAACATGGAACGTTATGGTAAGAACATAACTTCTATATGTTAAGTTGTCTATCTCGCCTTCATTCTTGCTGGATGGGACCGCGTCCTAGCACCTTGTCCCGGTGGCCTAACGGAACAGACTCCTAAGAACAGTGGAACCAAAATTAGCTCTATGCCTAGAAGCTAAATCCAACTTATAATGGGAAATAAAAGTGTGAGGAGTAGCCCAAGTAGCCGCTGCACAAATGGTGTCAATAGGCAGTCTGTCTTGGAAGGCTAGAGAAGTAGCCAAAGCTCTGGTGGAATGGGCTTTAGGTTTATTAGGCAGTTTTGGTGTCTAATCTCATAAACAAGGGTAATCAGAGATGTTAGCCATCTGGATAATGATACCTTTGAAACTGAAGTCCCTTTCTGCTTTCCGCATAGGAGACAAACAGCTGATCAGATTTTCTGAATTGTTTCGTCCTGTCCAAATAGTACCTTAATTGACGATGAACATCCAGGCAGTGTAATTTTTGTTCAGACCTATTTGAATACTCTGGGAAAAAGACAGCGAGGTCAATGCTTTGGTTTAGATTTGATGTTGAAACCACCTTAGGCAAAAACGACGGGTTAGTTCATAAGGAAACTCTGTCCTTATGGAACAGAAGATAAGGAGAACGACAACTGAGTGCTTGAAGTTCTGAAATTCTTCTAGCTGATGTGATAGCCACCAGAAAGAGAGTTTTCCATGATAATAATTTCAAGGAACATGAAGCTGCAGGTTCGAAAGGGGAAAGAATCAAAGAAGCAAGAACTAAATTTAGGTCCCAAGGAGAAGGAGGATTTCTTATAGGAGGTCTGAGAAGAAAAACTCCTTTCAAAAAGGCTTTGCAAAGTTTGTGGGACATTAGGGCAGATTCAGAAATGCCCACATGAAAATTAGAAATAGCTGCCAATTGAACCTTAAGAGTAGATGGAGATGAACCTGCATGGAAGAGTTCAGCTAGAAAATCAAGGACTAGTTGGATGGAAGCGGTGAAAGGATCTATGTCCTTTCCTTGTGCCCAATATGAGAAGCGTTTCCACTTACTCAAATAAATCTTTCGAGTGGAAGATTTATGGGAAGCTATCAATATGTCTCTAACCGAGTGAGATAAATGAGGAAGCCTGGCTACGGTTGGAACTGGAGGAACCAAGCAGTGAGGTTCAGAGAGGGGAGGGAGCGATGAAACTGACCCGATTGGTGGATCAAAAGGTCTGGAACTAGGTCCAGACTCCACGGTCGCTCCAAGAGAAAACGATGTAGAAAGGGGAACCACACTTGTCGAGGCCAGTAAGGAGCAATGAGGATCAATGAGGCCTTCTGAGCGATAGCTTTCTGTATTACTTGAGAGATCAGAGGAAAGGAGGAAATGCATACAGAAGTCCCGGGCCAAACTTGGACTAGAGCGTCCCTGCTGGGTTGGCCTGGTAAAGGGAATAGAGTGAAGAATTCTCTGCACTTGCTGTTTTGGGGAGTAGCAAAAAGATCGCAGCAAGGCTGACCCCACTTGAGAAATATCTCTCTCACTACAGAGTCTTTCAGAGACCACTCGTGAGGCATGAGTATAGCTCTGCTCAACTTGTCCGCAATGTGATTGGACTTCCCGGGGATGTGCGTTGCTATCAGAAAACGCTGAGAAGAAATCGCCCATTGCCACAGTCTGAGTGCTTCTCGACACAGGAGGTATGATCTGGTTCCGCCTTGTTTGTTGATGTACCACACTACAGACATGTTGTCTGTCTGGATTGCAATCGTTCCTAAGGGAAGAGAGTCTTGAAGGGCTTGCAACGCTAAAAGCACTGCTCTCATCCCCAGAACATTTATGTGCAAGTGGCATTCGTTTGGTTGCCATGTGCCCTGGACTGTCCTGCCCTGATAATGCCCCCCCCACCCGATCAGGGAGGCATCCGTTGTCAGAGTAGCAACCGGAGGAGGTGGAACAAATGGTCTTCCCGCCAGGAGCTGGGGGGAAGACATCCACCACATTAGATGCTTTTGCACGCTTGCGTGATCATAATGGTGTGAGACATTGGAAGTTCCTGGTATGACCATTGAGAAAAAAGCATCCACTGAAGGATCCGCATGTGGTATCTGGCCAATGGGAGGAGAGGTATGGCCGCTGCCATGATTCCCAACACCTTTAGAACTAACCTGGCTTTGGCTCTGTTGTTGTTGAGAAGAAGTGACACCAATTTGTGAATGTCTGACATCCTTTGGTTCGTTAGCGTTGCAGACATGTTTATAGTATCTAAATTTGCGCCTATGTAGGTAATAGTACGACAAGGCGACAAAACAGACTTTTCGCAATTTATTGAAATACCCAGTTTGTGACAAACGCGAAAAGTATAATCTCTGGCCATCAAAAGGAGATGCTTGGTGGGAGCTGTGAGAAGCCAGTCGTCCAAATATGGAAACACCTGGAATCCTTGTCGTCTCAGGTGAGAAGCTACCACTGCCATGCATTTGGTAAACACCGGGGCAGTGGTGAGACCAAAGGGCAGGGCCCTGAACTGAAAATGACTGGTTCCCAGCCTGAAGCGGAGGAATCTTCTGGAGCGCCTGTTCATTTTTATGTGATAGTACGCATCCCGAAGGTCTATAGAGCACATCCAGTTTCCTTTGCCCAAAAGGGGAAGAATGGATTGCAGCGTGACCATCCGAAATCTTGTTTTCTTGACTGATTTGTTCAAGACACTGAGATCCAAAATCGGTCTCCAGTCCCCTGTTTTCTTTGGAACTAAAAAGAACCTTGAGTAGATTCCGACTCCTTGTTGGTCTGCTGGCACTGACTGAATTGCTCTTTTTGCAAGCAGTTTTGAAATTTCCAAAGCTGCTATATCCCTTTGAGCGGGTGGAACATCTGGAAGGGATTTTTTTGACTGATTTGGAAAACGAAGAAAGGGGATAGAATAGCCTTCGGAAATGATGGACTGTACCCATTTGTCTTGAGTCAGGGATAGCCAGGCTTCTGGGTACAGTGACAATCTTCCCCCGACTGCCTCCGAAGATGGGCAGTCGGGCAACACCTCAGGGATGCTGAAAGGGCTTGTCAGGAAAGGCTTCCCGATTGCCCTGGTTCTGCGGACCCCCCCTGCCCCTAGGGCGATGTCTGCCATTGTTATTCCCACCTCTGCCTTTGGTAGGAAAACGACTCTGTGCATCAGGCGAAGTCCCTTGAGATTGTTTACGGAACCCCATCTTCCCACCCTTCTGGCCTTTGGGGTAAGGCCTAGAAGGAGTCGAAAAATGGACTCTGACGGCAGAAAGGGTCTTGCCATCAGTCTCGCACCTAGTCAGGGTTTCTTTCACTTGAGGACCAAAGAGAGATGATCCATCAAAAGGGGAGTTCGTGAAAGACGTCTTGAAAGGTTCCGCAAAGTTGCATAGCCACATCCAGGCGTGCCTACGTAAGGCTACCCCTGTCCCTGCGGCTCTGCTCACTCCATCGGCCGCATAAGAGAGGAGGCGCATGGAGGAGTTGGATATGGAATTAAGGGTAGCCAGCTGCGTGTTCATTTTCTTGGAAACCCGCAGCTGTAGGGTCCTTAACATTTCACTCGCTTCCTTGATCAAGTCCCTTTGAAGACGAGTGAAATGGCACAGGTAATTCAGCGAGCATGGTAAATGTCGCTGAGGAGAACATCCGCTTCCGCACCTATCCATGGACCTAGATTCCTTGTTAGGTGGATGGACAGGCACTGAAGGATCAGCCAGTTCCTTCTTTGTGGCGGCAGCTACCACCATAGCATCCACAGAAACTCCTTTTGATAAAAATTGCTTGTCTGATGGAGCTGTGATGAATTTGGAGGGTCTCCTGGGAGTAGGGTCCACTGAATCAGGAGCCGTCCATGCCTTCTTAGCAACCACCTGCATGAGGGGGTCGAGGGGGGGGGACACCCAGGAGGTGGAAGGACGAGAGCCAAACGCCTCAAGATACACAGATTCGTCCTCCGAAGGGTTGAGGGCTGGCCAATTTCCCCTCTGTTTCAGGATCTCCAGAATGTCTGCAAATGAGACATCTTCAGAAGGGGAACGGGGGGAACCCTCAGAATCATCCAGATCTGTGTCTGACGTGATAGACTCAGGTGAGTCAATGTGCTTCCTCTTGCACTTCCTCTTCCGAGGAGGCTCTTCTGCCAAATCAGGAGAGGCCTTGGAAGAGGATGAAATCCCAAAGGGGCTCCTGAGGAGCTGGCTCTCTGCAGTCCGGGATGAGGGAGTGAGTCGACTTACCCTGAGGCAGCATAGAGGGAGGGGCTGACGGAGCCGACTGTGGAGTAGAGCCAGGCTCTAACACACTCCGCATGACCTCAATGCACCCCTGTCAGGCAGCGCCAGAGGTCCCCGCTCCGGGGAGGTAAGGACCCCCCTCCGCACGCCCAGTGGTGGCTCCGCGGTCGTTGTCGGAGCCGAACTCACCACCGCCGGCACCGAGAGGGAGAGGGGGTCGGACAAGGGTCCGATGCCACTCACCCCTCGGAGCCGACGAGGGAAGTCCGCGCCGAGATTCCTCCAAGGAAGAAAACGGAGCCGAAGACAATTGTCTCGGCTCCGAAGTGACCACAGTCTCGGTTCCGACACGACCCGGCTCCGAACTCAAAAGAGTCGAAGGAGGAAAGAGTTGATGGACCGGGGCAGGCACCGACTGATGAGTCGGGCTCTGAAGCATCTGGGCTAGTGCCTCGGACTTAAGTAGTCGACTCACCACCCTCTGAAGGTCATGATCGGAAAGCCTCGATGACCTAGAGGAATGAGACCTTTGGCTCCGTTCAGACAGCAGGGGAGATCCTGGAGCCGAATGAACGGAGCCAAGAGAAGGTGACCTAGACCTCTTTCTGGTTGTCAGCTCCGAAGATCTTGTTGGAGCCGACACGGGTACCTCGATAACCTCGGCTCCGGCCGGAGCCGAGGAAGCCACAGAAACTGTGGACTGAGTCTGCTCCAGCCGGAGCCGATAAAGGCAAAGGTTGAACAACCTGAGGTCTCGGCTCAGAAGCCGGAGCCTAAGACCTCGATGCCTTAGAGGGCTTCCCTGTTGAAACTGACAGGGAATCCTCTGGCTTCAACAAGCCTCTCAGAATCAACTTGTTTTTTCTTTCCTGCAGGACCCTGGGGCTGAAGCCATGGCACACAGCACAGGAGTCCTGCAGGTGCAAAGGCCCCAGACAATAGACACAAGAAGTGTGAGTGTCTGTCAGAGACATTTTCTGACAGCACGCATCACACTTCTTGAATCCGGAGACCTTTGCTTCTTTTGACATTTCCCTAACTGACAGGTGTACACTAACACACACCCAAACACACAGTTATACCCTGTCAGCAAAAAATTAGTAATACTAAAAAAATAACAATTTTAGCCAAAAATACTAATACTTAAGTACAAAAGGTTAAAGCAACTACACAAGCACTCCCTAGGGAAGGGAAGGCCAAAGGCCCAAAGGAAGAACCAACGGTTCTTTTAGTAAGAAAACGGGGGAAAAGTCTCAATGTTCTACACTAATCTAGGAAGAAAAAGTTAAAAAGGGGAAAAAAGAGTAACTTTTTTGAAGAAAAAGCTAACACTCACCAGGAACCGGTAGAAGCAACCAACCTCGAAGCTGTAGCGGCAAACGAGATCTGAGGTAACTCTCGCCTAGCATTGTGGGATATAAGGGGAGCCTCGAGCCGGTGGAACCAACTCTCGAGCTTTTAGAGTGGCCGAGTCGGAGCCGAGGTCGGCTCCGAACCCATCCAGCAAGAATGAAGGCGAGATAGACAACTTAACATCACTCTTTACAAACCTTCCAAAACTCCTATTCTATCCACACTCATCACTCCCTATAAAAAACTGAAATCCTTAAGGTCTTCTCAGAGACTTCTAGGACATACCACTAAACCAAACAAAAAGACTGGTGACTCCCTCTTTTCTAATATTGTTGGAAAAGCCTGGAATCTCCTCCCCAGTGAACTCTCCTCACTTCCCTCAGTATCATGCTTCAAAAACAAACTGAAAGTGTTCCTCAGAACACAGTGGTTATGCCCCTGCACTAAGCCTGACTAGTTATGTATCGCTTAATACTTTGCTCTTCCTACCCCTTCTACTCATTAACTGTAATTCCTTCCTTATTAACCATAATACTATCTCCCTTTAGAACATCTTGATTGTACTAGCATGCTATGTTATGCCTGTATTCTGCACTGCTGAATTTACTGTGATAACCTGTAATATGCATTGTAAATATGATTTTTTTTTGTTTAATGTTTCCTTATTTGTTATCTTGTTAATTTCATTGTTCTATCTTGGAGCTTATCTCCCTGGGCCTCTACTGAAAATGGACATGTATCCAGTTAGACTAGCCTGGTCAACAAATGTAAAATAAAATAAATAATAAATAAAATAAATATGTAGTCCAGGGAGATACGTCTCAGGTCATTCACACCAACATGGACAATGACAGTCATATTTGTACTTGTTCTGGAGTGACCTGAGTGCTTGTGTTATGTGGCAGATCCTGGCGCCTGACAGGCAGCTAACTGTACCCTTCTCCTTGTCCAGCCTAGTTAGTGGGACATCAGTTTGCCTGACTATAGAGTCATCTATTACTTGTGTTTTGGGCATGTTATTTTGCCTTAAGGGCTGTGATTGCGTGGCACAGTGGTTATGTGAAGTATGTGTTTCATGGTTTGTGATGGGGTGTGGATGTTGCTTGGGTGTCTGCTTTGGAGGTCTCTGTTGCTTTTGCAGATTTTTATTTAGAGCCTTCAAGTATGTTTTTGTGTATTTATGTGTGCTATTTGCCGGTGTTGGTTTAGTAGGTCTATGTGAGACTGGTGGTGCGTTGCAAGTATTTTCCTTCTCCTCTTGACTGTCAGATCCAGTCGTGGGTTGAGTGAGCTTTGCCTCCAGTTTGGCTGTATAATTGCATCTCTCACATATATTAGTATTTGGTGGTAGGAGGAGAGAGTTATCTGTGTACATGAGACAGTTGTAACATTGCCTTAAAATGCCCATATTCACCAGTTGGACTGGAGATTACACCTTAAACTTCCCTTTGGATATGCCTGAATAGGTAAAGTGAGCTGTTTTACTGATTAGCTGATAGGGACAAATAGAGAGCCTTGTCCTTCTGGACAGTATAGGGGGTCTAGTGCTAGGGTTAATTAGTGTTTGCTATGACTTTTGAGCAAGTGCTGGGCTGTGAAATGAATGGTTTGGGTGCTTAAGTTGAAGGTTTGTCTAGTTCCAAGGGAAACATTGAAGAGCAGACTTCGTGGAGCCGGGAATAGTGTAACCCTAACTAACCAGCACTGCCGGTGTGCAAAACTGTGCAAATGCGGTTTTTATAGCAGGGAAATGAAAGAGATAAAAATTAGCCCAAAATTGCCAATAAACTACTAACTTCTGGGCTACAGCAAACAAGGCGCACACATTTCAGAAAGAAACAGATCACATAAGCAGGCACAATAAACCTTTAACCAGAAATTCCCAGCTTAGAAGGGTAGAATCTAGCCTCTCCTCCCACAAGAGAGCAGACTACAAACCTTCTTAATGTAAAATAATTGGCCTGAAGTCCAAGAGCTTAAACCAGAACTAATACACTTTTAGAATAACAGCCACTGAGCCTTCAATCAGCAATTCCCAACTTAGAAGGATGTAAGCTATGTGTCCTGTCACAACAATGCAGTCCACAAACCTTCTTAATGTAAAACAACTGGTTTGAAGCCCAAGTGCTTAAACCAAAAGGCTTAGAATAACAGTTACAATTTAATCAGGTTACTACCAAGCAATAATAACTGACAGCAGAATAATACAATCGAGTACTTTTCAGAAGAAACACACGCAAAATAAGTTAATAAAGTGGGAAGAAACACAAATACAGTAAAATCAGATGAATAAAGTGCAATATATATATATATATATATATATATATATATAAAAACAAGCAAACTGATTTAAACAAATTACCCAGTTAAGCAGTAAAAAAACTAAAAACTGAGCCCTGTTCCAGCAGTCTTCAATCTGACAAGTTCTAACTACACACCCCTGTCACTAGGGGTGCACAGGTGAATAGGGGGGTTGGTGGCTGTCCCCCTCACAACCTGCTGTCACTGTCTCATTGGACTCTGATGATGATGGTGGCCAAAATGAGGTACAGGTGGGGTTGTTGGGGGCTGAATCTGTCCCAGAGGCTGAGAGCCCTCTTCTGCCTCCCCTTTCCCTGCACACAGTCAGTATGGCCACACATACCTAGTCCCCAGAGGCCACAGATATTGGACAGTTAGTGGGTGATGATATTGTACAGGACAGTATGACAACTATGGCATCAGTGAGTGTAGACACTGGCCAAAGCCAGAGTTCTGGAGAGGTCCCACATGGGGAGATTGACAGGGGTTCTCAAAGGAGGACTGCTGGCCATCCACCACTTGTTGCAAGTGTCACATCCTGGAACACTTGCCACATGTTTTGGACCTCTTGGAGGCACAAGCATGTTCTGAATGCAACACCAGATGGATGCTTAGGGTTATGGATGCAGCACAGTCTGACATCAGTGACTGCCTTCACCGCATTGGTGACACCCTGGATCAGTTCACTGATGTAGTGGAGAGACAGTGGGCTGAGGCAGTGTCTGTCTTTGACTGCACATTGTCTGTGCTGGAACTTCTGGTTAGAGCTGGACATCAGGCACATGGATGTAGGTCAGCAACACCATCTGCTAAGAGTCCACGTGGACATGCACACTCATGGTCCAGTAGGGGCAGTACCTTCAGCACTACAAAGGGAAATATGCTGCACACACCATGACATGGCAGGCCATGGGTATGTGGTCCTGGGCAGTCCCATGGGGGACATGGGCCCAACAGACAGCATTTACCATCAGCTACTAGCACCCTATCTGACCTTGGGTATGGTGGTGCCAGTGCTACTCCTGGTGGAGCCAGTTCCCATGTTCATGGCTGGAGACAGTGAACTGCCCACTGTGCCATATATGTTTCATGTGTAGGGCTAGCACTGGGCTTGACTGTGTACACGTACACACTCAAACACCACTGTCACATGGAGGTCACTAACACACACACACACAGCAACTCTCCATAGCCCATCTAACCAGCACCCCTTCCTGACTCACACACATGCTGTCAACTGTTTCACAAAGCCTTGGCCTCTTAACAACCCCACACCACACCCTGTTCATATGATGACATCTGTGCCACATCCATGCCATCGATGCAGGTAAATGCAAATTTATGTCTGATGCACAGGGTGACTATATTACTTTACATATACTTGTGTAGTGCAGTATTGTTATGCCATTGCAGTTGTTCTGGACCATGACAGGTACTATATGCTGGCATGTGTCATGACTACACATCAAATTTTGTGTATCTTTCTTGCATGATGTTAGATCGGTGGTAGTGTTACAGATTGATAGGTGTGTCACGAACCTGTGTATGTTTCTGTTCCAGGAGTCTGAGGGGTTAAACTATGGACACATGGCTGCAATACAGTGGAATAGGATGGCATGGCAGCACAGCAGAAATATGACATCAGCAAGGTATGGCAGTATATGTGCATGGCTCCCTAGGTGCATATTTGTAATACAGTGTGTCCAGGACAATAGGGGCAGTCTGCATAGTCCTGCTTTCATACTTTGTGACAAGGTCTGCTACCCTTGATATGTGTCACCTGGGTTTTCTGAACTTACAAATCTAGATGGTGCCGGACAGCAATTATGCTTATGTAGATGAGGGCAACTTAGGGCCAGCAGCTAGTCCAACCATTGCACAGATATAGCCCATATGGGCATGTCTGTAGTGCTGCAAGGGGATAGTTTTATATACACAGACATGAGTTGGATGATGTGAGATTAGAGCCCCTACCTATCTAGTAGTACATGCTATAGCTTGCAGTATTTATCATATGTGGCATGGTGTTTATCTGATGTTACACTCTCAGCTAGTGCTCTTAAGATGGATGACATCAGCAGGCATTGTAAAGGAAGCCAATGTTGAGGCTAGCAGCTAGTCATAGGGCCATAAAATGTGTAAACATTGCACAGAGATAGGCCAAATTTGCATGTATGTAGTGTTGCAAGGGGATATATTTACACAGACATACAAGTTAGAAGATGAGAGATTAGAACCCCAACCTATCTAGTAGTACACACTATAGCTTGCTGTACTTATCACCTGTGTCATGGAGTTTATCTGACATTAGATTGTCAGCCAGCACTCTTAAGGTGGATGACATCAGCAGGCCTTGTAAAGGAGGCCAATGTTGAGGCCAGCAGCTAGTCACAGGGCCATAAAATGAATAACCATTGCACACACATATAACAGATGGGCATGTCTTTTGTGGTGTATGGGGATGTATGTACACACATACACAGTTGGCTGATGTGAGATTAGAACCCTGACCTATCTACTATTATACACTATAGCTCACAGTACTTATTGCACGCACCATAGGTTATGTCCGTTGTATATGTGGATGCAGGCACAGTACTTGTGGAGTATATAAAGTGGCCTTGTGTTAGACAGCATGTGTGGTCTGCAGAGTGATACTGCTTGATACTGTTATTGTATCTAGTATCCTAGGAGTGGGATTCCTGTTAATATCCTTGTTATGTGTGTGTACAGTTACCAGTATGGCCATATGTGGCTGGTTGTAATTTGATAGGCCGATATGTGGCCAGGGTCTATATGGCCTGTCCAAGGCATGCGTTGCAATCAGTATATATTACACCACCTCCTCACCCGTGTCTGTCTACAGGGTGACATTCCAGAGTCTCAGGGTTCTGTGGGTGAGTGGATTATGTACTGCTGCTGCCTTCGTCAGGTTCCATCGGACAACTGTTGTGATGTGTAAGTGCAGATAACCCCAGCATTCCAAGGGTATGTGGGCACATTTGTATACACACACACACACACACACACACACACACACACACACACACACACACACACACACACACACACACATAAAATTGTCTATAACAGGGATGTCACCTTAATTGTGGCTGTGTGTGTACATTATGTAAATGTGTTTTATATATATATATATATATATATATATATATATATATATATATATATATATATATATATTATCATATAGATATGTGGCACATACTGATAGACAAACTAATTATGTGTGAGGCAGGATAGGGAGAGACAGATATGTATATGTAGCTGTCTGTATATACAGACATATTTCCACACAGCAGGTCTTTGAGTGAAAGAGGCAACAGATTTGGGCTCGAGTTAGCTATATTTAGGAGCATGCCCAGTGTGACTGTCAGTATTTACAAGGTGACTCCAGGCCAAAGCTGCCTATACTCCAGTCCGGGATTTTGTGTGCTGCAGACCATTGACTGCTGCACCTGTTTCCACAGTATAGCACTTCCCTGATATTATCCAAGGCATTCCCCGGCTGTTAACTTAATATGTGACCCATACCTCTCAACTGTACAGATTTTCACAGAATGTCCGGATTTATGCCTCACGTTTTACATAACATTGTGGTTTTCTGGCAAATTACTGGCAAATCATTAAAGAGTGAAGTTAAAATGAATGACAGACATTTGAGTTTCAGACTCCATACACATCAGGAGATTCATGCTAATTCAAGACCTGTTATTCTATCAACTTATTACATTTGTAAGAGCAATATTTAAAATGTGTTCCTATTTGTGGGTCTTTGTCCCACTTTTATTCATGGCTTTGGCCATATTTCTTGCTCTAAGAGGCTGAGATTTATGATGTGACTGGGGTACATGATGTAACACCACACACAGGATGACAGTCTGCATACCTCTCCCTGTACATGTATTTGCAGAATATCCAGCATTTGTCCCCATGTGTTTACTCTGTTCCTCATACATTTGTGGTTTTCTGGTAATATACTGTAAAAATGCAGTCACTGAGTTGTTGTAACTACTAACACATTTAAGTGATGGCCATTACATCCTGCAGCTAATCTGACCTGTTGCAACCTTATGTTATACTAGCCACCTTCTAGGTTAATCAGAGCATGTATAATGTCTGTCTGTTGGTTTGGCCCTTTGTTCCCCCATTCACTCTGGCTTTGTCCAGCTTTCTTGTAGTAACAGATTGAGGGGTTATGACAGCCTGGGAATACCACCATATGAGTACCTCACATGCAAAAGATGTAGATTCTGCCAAATTCAAACCATCAACCATGCTAATGTCCCTAGCCCAGTGAGTCACACCAGCCACCAGACAGAGATGTTTCATTTCTCACACTATCAACAACATACAAACATTGTCACCTCTGCATTTGTGGGAAATACAATGTGTGGCCAGGTTCTATGTCAGAGCCATGGAATTGTATGGTCTGCTGATATATCATTGCAGACTTACTGTTACAGCAGTTGTATAGGAACACTGATGTGTTGGGGGTGGGGGGCACCAGCCCATGCTTTGTTGGCATAGACAGTCATGTGACTGTGCTGTGACCCCACTGTTTGGCATCTCCATTGAATAATGTAGTGGAGTTTCCAGTCATGTGGCCTAGTGAATATTATGGGGTACATACTATTGGACAGAGTAACTGTTGTATCAAGTGGCTGTTAGATCTCTGCAAGTAGCCCACTATAGATCTCTGCAAGCAGCCCAGTAGCCCACTATATTCTCTTGCATACATGCAGCAGGTCCATACATATGCTACCATAGTCTAGTACCCCATACAAGTGGTGTATAGGAGAGTGACTTACCCTGTGAATGCAGCAGTTGACAGACTGGTAGTTCGGGGCTGACTCTGTCTGATGCATGCAGTACACAGCCAATACATGCTTAGGTACAGGTTATGTGGGCTGGCTGACATCATTTGTAGTATATGTGTGTGAGTCAGAGTAAGGTGTCAGTCCCTAGGGCTCTAAGTTGTCAGTGCATGTGCTATGCGTTGTCTCTTGGCCAAGGCGATAGCATACTGGGCACACCTATGTCTGCCTACAGGGACAACATCAGGGGTCCCTCCTATGAGTCCCCCTATGGGTGTGGCTATGGGGACCTAGGAACTGGTGGAAGGCTGAGTATCTCTTCCCTTTGCTGATCCTGCTGCAGCTACTTCCACAGGATCATATTGTGTAGCACAGCACATACTGTCAACATCTGTGCACATGTGGCTGGAGAGTACTGCAGGTATCCACCAGATATATCTAGGCATCAGAACTGTAACTTCAGCAGCCTAAACACACTATCTATGATATTCCTAGTTTGTGTGTGTGCCTCATTATGCCATCCTTGGGTAGGTGTGTGTACATTTCTGATGGGTGTCATCATAGGTTCATAGGTTCATAGATTAGTACTAGGCTAACTGTCCTTGTGGGCCATTTTAAGCCTAGCCAATTACCCTATGTGAGAATCAAACCCTGCATCTTGTATCTCCAAGGCAAAAACCTTAACCATTATGCCATCATCCACGGTTCTAGTGCATAGCCATCATACCCCAGTAAATGGCCATGTGGGATGTTACCCCTATCAAACATTTGGTAAAGGAGTAATGCTTGCCAGATATAGGAGTCATGATAACTGCCAGGGCTGCCAGCACACACATTCATGATAAAGCCCTTGGCATTGCACATGATCTAGCAGTTGATGGAGTAATACCTCTTGCAGTTGATGTAGATTCTACCCACCTCAAATGGTGGTGCCTTGATGTGTACAGGAGTGCAATCTATGGCACCCAGTACCTCAGGGTAGTGTGCTATATGGTAGAAGTGTTGCATACTGCTGCCCCTCTCCTCAGGAGTGTAGGGTAAATAAATGTGCTCACTGGTATGTGGTAGCATGGCATCCAGGAACTGGTGGAGTACTATGGATGCTGATGCCTGTGAGACCCCATCATGTCCCCAGTTGGTTTTTGGAAAGTACCTGTAGCTAGTATCCTAAGGGCTATACATATGTTTGTTTCCACTGGGATGGGTTCTCTTCTGTTGGCTCTGGGTCTGAGTTGAGGGCGGCAGAGCTCAGTTAGTTCTTGTAGCATGTCCCTGTCCACCCTGTAGTGCTCTATTATCTCCATCTCATGTAGCTCCTGGAAGGTTACCCTTGGCCTGAACACTCTTCTCCTTTGCAGTGTAGGCCTATCATCATCAGCAGCAGCACTGACCTCAGCATTTGCACATACAGATGTATCAGAACTGCACAGTCCCTAGCATTCCTTCAGTTAAAAATCCCAAGTTGTACTCCACTGGTGGAGATTATGGGGGTTCAATAAGATTGCAAGGTGTGTGCAACCTTTATAGTGCCCTACTGTAGGTGCAGCCTGTGTGATTGGTTACCTATGATGCATTCCACCTGCCAAGTACATAATTAATGGGTTTTCATGGCCCTAGTTTAAATGAAACAGGGTTCATCAGTACTTAATTTATCATTGGCTTTCTCAGCCAAATTTTTTTACAGCCTTCCTCCATGAGCACTGCAGTGCACTGTGCAAACCTGGACCAAAAAGATAAACAATGCTCAGCAATCAGTTGACAAACCCCCATGGACAGGCATACTCAGCACTGCAGTGTGCCATGGAAACATTGCTGAAACATGCACCTTGAAGGTAAACCAAGCTTAGTAGTCACTGGACACCCCTCCCTCGCTGAGAAGAGCACAGCGCCATGCAAACAGGCACCACTGAGCTTAAATGAGCTTAAAAGAATGTGGACACACCCCCTTTTGATGTCAGCTACCTCTTCTGTGGACATCAACATGGTTTTCTGCCTACACTGATGGAATCTGTGGACAGGGATACCCATTTGTGCTATTCATGATCCCAGCTCATTTGCACAGAGATCCATGCACACAACCTGGAATCTACATGGTTTCAGGCCCTGCCTCATTAGCAACCACAGCAGTCTACCATTGTACATACTCCACACAGGGTCCTATAATGCATTATTGTCACAAACTACTAATTTTTATTTTTATTCTTTTTAATTTTTTTTTATTTTTTATTACAGCATGATTGTGCACTGCAGTGCCCTGCACAAACATAACCTCATTATTAAAAAAAATATATTTTAAATTATTTTCCATTAAGTTTTGGACACACAGTGAATAGTTTGCACATATCTGTGTTTACTAAGCCATTTCAGCCATTTTAACTGCACTTTTACAGTCCCTGTTGCTGTTTAACATCTTGTACACGGAATTTTTATGTGTACATTTCAGACACCAACACAGGGTTTGCAGGACTGCCTATCTTCTTTCTGGATCACTCTATCACCCTCATTTGCATGCAAATCACCTGCTTATGAGGTGATTTGCATGTCCCGGACAGTTACTTGTTGATGCACTCGTGCACGCCCCTCAGCTCTGTTTACTGGATCACCCATTTGCTTACTTCTGTGTAAGCACCATGCCACAATGACAATACAGAAAAAAGTCCATGTAGGCTTTATTGAATTCCCCCCGTATTATTTAGGTAAAGGGAGATTTACATGTATTTCCATTGGGGTGGTTTACCTTACTCCTTGTGGTTCATGTAATGTTTTGTTATGTGGGTAAAACTATGAGGCATTTAATCAAATGGATTTTATAGAATTTATTTAACATAAAATTATATAAAAATAGAATGTATTATTTAAGCATTCTTGCTCCTGTATAAATTGTAAGAAATTCTCCTGAGTAATAGATAATGTGACTTTACAAGAAAAAAAGTGTATCCAATAGTGCCAAGAATAAAACCAAACCACAATGTAAGGCAATAATAAGAACCACCACCACTGCGATATTGCACAATTGGATTGCGTATTGTGTGTAATTTTAATAGAGACTTTTTATAATTAGAAATTTTTATAACTAGAGATTGTTTATGGTTCATAATGATGTATTACCTTGAATGACTTTAAAATCTGTGTTAATTATTTAAAATGCTTTCTGATTGGATAATTTCTAATTAGATTGGATATATAAAAATGCTTCATTTATATTTGTCCCTTATCTGAAGAAGTCATATTTATGATGAAAACGTAATTTCTGCTGAACGTTGCCGTGTTTTATAGTTTTGACACCGAATAAAGCAGTTTTGTGTGATATCGCAGTGGTGGTGGTTCTTATTAGTGAAAGAAAAAACTCCAGTGGCAACACCATGGCAATCGGAGCCAACCCTTTATTGCATGTAAACATAAATAAAGAGAACAGACAATAAAACCAGGCCAGTAAGCGTTTTCACGTTACACTGAACGCTTCATCAGACTTCTGCAGGCAATAAAATCCCTCTCAGTTAAATACAAATCATAATGATGTCAAACCAATAAAAACACTCACTCAGTTAAGTACTTCAATTAAAGCTGCATACCCCAAAGCTTCAGTTAATTCTTGCCATGAAGTTGCCAACATAACCCTTAACAAAAATATATTAATAATACTATATATCAAAATAATAATACCTAAATATAACTTTTAACAATATAAAAAATATATATCTATAGAAAATCTATATAACTAATATATATATATATATATATATATATATATATATATATAGATATATATATATATATATATATATATAAAATACTTATAAAACGTTTAAAATTTTTGGGCCTACATGTGCAAAATACATTGGGTCACTTGTACCTACATGTATATCTCCATAAAAAGCATAAATAAAATATATAATAAAAAATGCATAATTGTTAAAATTCATAATACGTACACTTTCCTAACCATATTGTGTGCAGTATAACTCTAAATGAAAAGTATGATGTTATATAAAAGCCTCTAACGTGTCAATGGTCTATCTTTTAAAAAGGGTTTCAAAGAAACCCTATCATTGAGGCAACACATTCTATCTGCTTGTAACTTGAGTATCCAGCGGGCTTCCTGCTTCTCAGTGTAACTCCTGATGTCACCCAATCTAGTTGTCTGGTGTATTAATTCTATGGCTGTGAAGTGAAACCTATGTGTAGTGTCTGCATGTATGATAAGGATTGGATCCTTATTAATAACCATCCTAACATCTACACTCCAGGAACTCTTCCTGATAATATTAGTGACCATATGCTCACATATGTTGTTAGACAAAAATTGCATATCCCAACTACCCATAAACTCAAGACATCCCGCTCAAGCAAATTCTTCAATCCTGAAAAGTTCCTGACTGAATTAAAAGCATGTGACTGGTCTCCACTGACTCACCTTGAACTTAATGAAGCAGTGACCTACTTTAATACCAACTTTCTACAGATCCTTGACTTTCATGCTCCCATTCGCTCTACTAGGATAAGATCCAAAACAGCACCATGGCTAACTAAACAAACTAAGAAAAAAATGATCCTGAGAAATAAAATGCGGGCTAAATGGAGAGCTACCAAATGTCCATCAGATCACCTCCTCTTTAAACAATTAAGAAATGCTACTAAGAAAGATACTCTTACAGACAAAAAGGAATTTTATCTACACCTTCAACAAACCAGTCAGCACACCCCTCAAAAATTCTGGTCAGGTATTAACACACTTCTTAAACCAGGACATACAACTACTCCTACCCCTTCAGGCTCTAACCTTAACAATTCCACCCTGATCCCTGATGCATTTAACAAGTATTTTACAGAAGTCATTCAAACCCTAGCTAATTCATTACCCTCATCCACTGCTATCTTACCTAATACCTCTAGCACCTCCTCTAATGCCTTTCACATTCAACCTGTGGCTACATCTCTTATTTATAAGCTTCACAAGAAAATTAAGCCTTGTACTCCATCCGCTGACCAACTCCCATCAGAATACCTACAAATTGCTGCAGAAGCTGTAGACTACCCCATATCCATATTTATTAATAGGACTATCTCTGAAGGAAAAATCCCCACCTTATGGAAAATATCTCAAATAATTCCTCTACATAAAGGGGGCTCCTCTACTGAGTTCTCAAACTTTCGCCCTATTGCCTTACTCTCCCCATTAGTGAAGATTATGGAAAGATGCATACACAAACAATTTCTCAACTACCTTCTACAAAACAGACTTCTAGCCAATTGTCAACATGGTTTTAGACCTTCCCATGGCACTACAACTGCCCTCCTCTCCTTCACTGACACTATAAATAACAACGAGAACAATAATCTCTTCTCCTCTGCTCTATTCCTAGCATACTTCTTGATAAACTAAATTGCTATTCTCTTGGCTCACAAGCACTTCAATGGTTTAGGAGTTATCTCCAAAACAGGCAACAAGCAGTGCTATGGGACAACAACCTATCTTCCTTACTCCCAGTAAACATTGGGGTTCCACAAGGCTCTATCTTAGGTCCCCTTCTTTTTTCTTTATTTATAAATGACCTACACGTGAATATACCCCAAGCTATCTGCATTCAATATGCTGATGACTCAACTTTAATCTGTGCTGCTAATAATGTTTCCTCCCTCCAGTCCCTCACCCAAACAGTCTTCTGTAATGTAGAAAAGTGGTTTATGGAACACTCCCTCCTTCTTAATGCCAAAAAAACAAAACTTCTTCTCTTCACTCCTACTCAGAAATCTTCCAAACCTTTCTTCACTATCTCCTCTAATAATGCTACCTGTATAAACCCAGATATGACCATTCACCTATTAGGTGTAACTATTGATAACCGTCTTAATTTTGAAGACCACATTAACAATACCATTAAATCAGTTAACAAAAAAATAGGTACTCTCTACAGAATTAAACCCTTTCTTACCCCAGCAGCTAGAAAAACCATTGCCCAGACCCACCTGATCTCCACTCTTTTCTATGCCTCTGCTATATATACTAACTTATCAAAAACCAACATGACCAAACTCTCTACCTGTTATAATAGTATATCTAGATTCATTACTGCTACTCCCTTCAGAACTCACCACTGTCTCAAGCTCAGGCAACTCGATTGGTTAGAACTTAATAGCCATTTACTCTATCAACAACTACTTATCATTCATAAGTCCCTTTACTACCCTGATGCTACCACTAGCCTTACAAAACTTATTTCACCTTATAAAAACCTAGCTACACTACGCTCTGCTAATAAACTCCTAGTAGCCTCGACTAAATCTTACAATAAAGCTGGTGACTCATTATTTTCAAATTCTGTCGGGAAAATCTGGAATCAACTCCCTCAAGAAATAACTAACCTAGACTCCAGACCCCTTTTCAAAAAACACATCAAAGAACATCTTAAAACTCAGTGGCTGTGTCCTTGTGCTAAACCCGACTGAAATTACTTCCCCCTTAATCCTAACTTCCCCCACTTTCCCCTAACTGTGCCTTTAAATAACATATTTAATTGATGTCAGCTACTTCTTTTATATTGACTCTACAAAAAATTTGTTTTATTTTCCTTCTCCATGTTATACCATTTCGTGATTTTCTTATCAGTTTTTATTATTCTAACTTTAGTATGCTGCATACCTGAAATTTGTATTGTTAACCGGCTGTTTTTTGTTAACTTGCCTTGTGTTTGCTAGTTTTTTTTTTGTTAAATTCTTACACAAGCCTACCATTGTACTTTTTGTATTTTGCTTATCATGTTTTTGTTGTTAATGTTTGCTTACTTCATGTAATTGGAGCTTTTCTCCCCGGGCCTCTACTGAAAACAGATATATGTCCAACTAGACTAGCCCGGTCAACAAATGTAAAATAAAATAAATAAAAATAAAATAAAATGATACATTTGGCTAGAGCATTGCCTTCATCTTCTTTATTGATGGCATAAACATGCTCCCTTACTCGCTCTCTCAATGTCCTATTTGTCATACGTATATAAAAGGAGCGACACTTCTGGCATACAGCCAAATATATAAGGTCTCTAGTCTTACAATCTGCATACATATCAAAAGAAAACTTCTGGCCTGTGTCTGGATGGACAAAGTTGTTGAAACCAGACATATAGCTACATTGATTACATGTTCTGCAAGGAAAAGTACCTTTCCTGAGTCAACTCATCTCTTATCAGCTTTCTCATAGCACAACATATGTTTCAATGAATTAGTATTCTTATATGCAAAACTTGGTGTATTACCTACTGCTTTCTTAACTCTCTCATCAGTGGTTAGCATGTGCCAATTCTTGTAAATAATGTCTGTGACCTTTCTATTGTCATTAGTGTAAGGTATCACTAGTCTGTTCTTTCTCCTTAAATGATAAATTTTATCACCACTGTCATCTGATCTATTTGCGTTTCTCTTAATGTAGGGCTTTCCCTGTGTATCTCTTCTAATAATGTTGTCGTCATGAAGTAATCCTACTTCAGTGCCATGGTAACCTCTATCCTTAAACTCATGCTCTAAGTTGTTAATGGTTTGTTGGAAAGTCATGTCATTACTAGTGAGTCTAGAGACCCTTAAAGCCTGACCCTTAACTATATTGCGATAAATGTGTTGAGGGTGCATACTTGTCAGGTGCAGCAATGTGTTCTTTCTGCAGGCTTTCCTAAACAACTCAGTATGTATCATTGTCTCTTCTTTACGTACTAACATGTCTAAAAATTCTATAGCATTATGGGACCAATTGCCTGTGAACGACAGAAAAGTAGTTGTTCCATTTATATATTCAATAAATTCCTTTAATACTTTTATATCTCCTGTCAAAATAAAAAAAATCATCCACAAATCATTTATAGTACTTAATAGAAGTGCTGTATTGTGTATTATGCAGAACATATGTTTCCTCCCAATACGCCATTACTAAGTTGGCATAGGAATAGGTGCATGGAGTCCCCATCGCCACTCCTTTCTGTTGTAAAAAATACTTATCATCATATATAAAAACATTATTCTTTAAGATAATCTCCATTAACATGACACACCTAATGACCATGTCCCTAGGCACATCTTTCTCTACCAACAACAATCTCATAAACTCAATGCCTATTTCATTGGGAATCATGGTGAAGAGGGAAGTGACATCTAATGTTGCCAACAGATCTGTTGTGATGTTGGTGTTTGATGTAGTATAACTAATCAGTGTCTCTAAAAACTGCTCTGTCTCTCTGATAACTGAGGGGGTTTGATTAACTACTTGTCTAAGTTGTTTTTCAACATAAATTGACATAGACCCTGTTAACCAACCTCTTACTTGAGACAATTGTTCTCATTGATAGATTCATTAAATTTTTATGCACTTTTGGTAGTCCTCTCAATGTGGGTATAACAGGTTTCTCAATCAAAAAGTATTTATATAAATCAAAATCTATAACATTGCATATAAATAAATCATATAACTCACTATGGGCATTCTTAATAATCCTATCCAGTTGAGGCCCATTTAAGCTGTATTATGTGTCTCTCAGTCAATAATTCATCCATTTTAGAATCATAGCAATTTCTGTCCATAATGACGACAGCATATCAGCCGGTCTGATAGCAATCCTATCATTCCCCTGTAGGGCTTTCAATGCTTCTCTTTCTTTGAAATTCAGATTGTAAAAATCATGACTTCTATTACCGCTGCCCAACTGTAACAAATCTCTTTCACATGCTTTTTCAAACGCCTCTAATGGCTGACATATTTGAGGTGTAAAAGTTGAAGGTTTTCTAAAAACATTACTATCATAATTATTAGTATCCCCATACATAACATTCACAGAGACATTCCGTATAAATAACATAATGTCAATTAGAAGGTCAGTCACATCAACATTTTAGAAGGAATAAAGGAGAGACCCTTATTTAATAATGCCCTCTCCATTTCGTCTAATACATAGCTAGATAATTTAATAACAAAGACCGACTCACTGAACGTAACACTTTCTTTTGAAATTCTAACCTCTCCTCCGACGATTTCCGTTTCCTCATTTTCTGTGGTGGTGTCCATGCTGGTTGTTTGTGTAATGCTCGAAAAGGTAGCAGAAAAGGGTGAAATGCTGAAACATCATTAGAAGTAGAAGCTGCCTCATTAGTATGTCTCGCTTTTCTACGAACATCTTGTAAAACGGGGATTACATTAGTCACATTGTCCTTGGACAAACTGGAGTTCTCAGATACTTTCTGTATCTCCGGTGGTCTCACCACGTCTTTATTCATCCCCTCTATTTTGGTGGTACTCAAATGCAGTGTTGACGTTATGGAGAGAGAAACCTCTTATTGGGATTGGTCAGTGGAAGTGGGTTGAGTTGATTCTCTGCCTCTCATTGGTTCATGAGGTCACAAGAACACATTTCCTCTTTGAAAATCAGAAAAATCCCTTTCGAGTTTCTTTTTTCTTTATCTGCATTAACTTATTGTCCAGTAAACCCAAATGCGTGCTGAGGTTGCATATAAATCCATTCATCTCAATCCCTGAGACAAATATAGCCAGTTCCTGTTGTGCTATAGTAACTTCATCTGTTAAATCTCTCTCTATTTTCATGTACTGCTCAATCAGCAGTCGCATATACCCGCAGCTAGTCTCAATATTGAGTTGCTGCCATTTAGTTAGCAAGTCTGGATATGTGGTACGGAAAGTTGGCATCTTCAGAACCCAAAGACCTCTCTGTACTATCCTGAAGCAAAGGCAAGCCTCCATATGCTTCCTCTGCCACCGTATATGTTTCAGCTTGTCCAACATATTCTCTGTCTTCCTTGTCAGCTGTATGACATTCACATTATGCAGTCTGCTATTTGTTTCTCTCATATTAGCACTCAAATCAGTTCTTGATAAAGTCAGAAATGGATTATTTTCTGCTTTTAAAAGTCTATTAAAAGAGACATCACCTTTTGAGTTAGGGTTATCCACATTTATCATATTCATCATATTCAACACTGTATCTACGGTCTCTCCTGTCATGTCCCTTTCGTATTATCAAACCAAAATATTGCATTTAAAAGATATAGTCCAGGATAAAGTGCCTCCAACAAGCAGACAAAGAAAATGAAAGAAAGAACTCCAGAGGCAACACCATAACAACCCTTTATTGCATGTAAAAATAAATAAACAGAACAGACGATAAAACCAGGCCAGTAAGTGATTTCACGTTACACTGAACGCTTCATCAGACTTATACAGGCAATAAAATCCCTCTCACATAATGTGACTTTAACTTTAATATGTGGTGATATAAATAATCAATTGGAAAGCTGGATTGACAGTTCAAGCTTAATACCCTGGTTTATCCAGGAATTACTGAACTGATTTCTTTACATAGCACTTGCTTTTAAAGGTTAATTAATGAGGCTTTGTGCATTGTTGATTGGTGCTGGTTTGTTGTATGATGTATATACATGGATGTGTTGGTAATTTTCAATCAAGTTCTGAAGAAGACAAAGTTGTTTGATGAAAGCATTAAATGACTTGTGAACTTAATTTGTTTTGTACTTTTTTTTCTGTTTGAATTTTGTCCATAGCAAGAAGGGATCCCCTACACATGATCAAAATTTCAGAATATCAAACCTCTTATCACTGAAGACCAGAGGATCAAAGTGCTGAAATATGGAAACTACAAAAAAAAAAAAAAAAAAAAAAAAAACTAAAATGTGAAAACTTCTTATTTCACATTTTTTGCACAAGCCCCCCCTTCACCCTCCCCCCATATGTCCTTCTACTTAAATATACCAAGTCCGAGATCACACTGCAGTAAACAGAATGGTAAAGTTCTTGTTCAGTGGTGTATGGTGATCTCCAGTCAGAAAATTCGATATTTCAGCACTTCGATCCTCTGGTCTTTGATGATCAGAGGTATGATGTTCTGAAATTTTGATCCTGTATAGGTGATCTGCAAGAAGTATACATGTTTAGTATATTTAACTATATATCATGCAGACAAATGTGAATCACATGAAAAGGCTACTGTTGAAAGGAGGGCTTTTAACTGCTTTGATCAAAGACATTTGCTTCTTATAGAGATGGATTTTGAGGCTGAGAATGGAGTCTCTGGATGGACAATTCCCAAGAGAACCTGAGAAAGTACCAAAAGAATCACTGGAAGTCCTGTGTTTCTAAAAGAGTACCAGGATCTTATTTGTGCACCTACTGGGGATTTCAAGACAGCTTGAGATGATCTGAAACACTAACCCTGGGACTCAGGAAGCTGTGTTTTCCATGCATGAACAGTGTAGGAGCTCCTGCAAGGAAAATGGCCACTGAGCAATTCAGGAAAGTGCTGTTTAAACGTGCACGAGCGGTTCTACACTGTTCTAGCAATGAAAACCGGCAAATATGCAAATCACTTAATTTGCTGGTGAAAACCATGCAAATGTAGTGATTTTGCAATTCACCAAGCTGCCAGGTCTCCATGCCAGAAGAGTGTCAGTGCAGAAATGTATTCAGAAAATAAATGAGTACATTTATGAAACTGACAAATTGGAGGCATGACAGCTCATGAAAATTATTATGTACATTAGACATGCCAATGGCCAAATATAAGACCATTGGCATTAAAAAGTGATTAATTATTATGAAAATTAAACTTTTTTTTTTTGGCCAATCTCGGCCGTTTAAGCATAGGGCAGCAGTGAGCAAACAGGATCGTGCCGAAAATAAAAAAAAGAGAAAAGTCAATTTTAAGTTAATTCTGCACGTTGCCATTATAGTCAATGGCATGCAGAATGTAAACAATACCAGGGAGCAGTTATTGTCAAGGGGAAAGGGTCCATTTTAGTGCAGTCACTAACGACCTACACACTGGAGTATGCAATTGAGAGGAGTTATAGTGAATCACATATTTCTTCAAAGTGTCAGCTTGTACCTAACCGTATAGGTGCAGCAATACAACAGTGCAAGAGTAAGAGCTGAATAACTTCATAAGGGGGTTATTATGATTGCTGTAAGCCCATTAGAGCTCTGTGGCCTGTGTTTGCCCTTAGCTAAGCACAGCTAAGGAAGGGGGTGTGTCAGATGTGCCTGAGCAGTGTGTACATAGCCTAAATGGGTGTGTGCAATGCGCACCTGGTTTTAAACAAAAAAAAAAAAAAAGAGGAAATGGCAGCACTGTTTACATTTGAGCACTGGGAATGCGCGGTGCACCTCGGGGGTTAAATAGGGAGGAAATGGGAAAGAGAAACAGCAGTAGGAAGGCAATCAAGGAAAACTAGCATAGCTGGCAGGTGGAATGTATCACAATCAGCCAATTACACATGCAGCAGCCCAGCACACTACTATAAACTATGCAAACACCCTACAGACTGTCTTTTCCCACAAACCCTACACCACCGGTGTACACAGATGGGGGATTTTTAACTGGCAAAACTAACTAAAAATGTTAGAGGCTGCTGCTGCTTTACTCTAGCAATATGTGCTAGAGACTGAGGGTGGTAAGGAGGAGAATGGTGACAACAGACCCACAGTGAAGAGGAGGAGAAGGGTGTACAGACCCAGGGTAACCTGCCAGGGCCTACATCAGCTGGAGATAGTGAAGTGCTAGAGGGTAGACAGGGACATTCTACAGCAAATCATTGAGCTGTGCCAGCCACACCTCACACACAGAACTAAAAGAGGGGAACCCATCCCAGTGGATACCAAGGTATGTGTAAGCTTAAGAATACTAGCCACAGGTACCTTTCAAAGACCAGCTGGAGATATCATGCGGGTCTCAAAGGCATCAGCATCCGGGGTACTCCAACAATTCCTGGATGCAATGACACCACATGCCAATGAGCACATATATTTCCCCACCACCTGTGAGGCGTTGACCAGAAGTATGTGTCTCTTCCACCATATAGCAGAATACCCAGAGGTAGTTGGTGCTATAGACTGCATGCACATCCACATCAAAGCACCACCTGGTGAGCAGGGTAGGGTCTACATAAACCACAAGGGCTTCCCCTCTATCAACTGCCAGGTCATTTGTGATGCCCAGGGCATTATCATGAATGTGTGTGCTGACAGCCCTGGCAGCTATCATGACTCCCACATCTGGCATTGCTCAGAGCTTTATCAGGCGTTTGCCAGGGGGGGCATCCCATATGACCATCTAGTGGGGGATGCTGGCCATGCACTGAAGCAATGGCTGATGACACCCATCAGAAATGCACACACACCCAAACAAGAACACCATAATGAGGCACACGCACAAACCAGGATCAATGTAGAACGTGTGTTTGGGATGCTCAAGTCACAGTTCTGCTGCCTTGACATATCCGGTGGAGCCTTGCAGTACTCTCCAGCTACATGTACACAAATGTTCATAGTATGTGCCATGCTACACAATATGATCCTGCGGAAGCAGCTGCAGCAGGAACAGCACGGGGCAGGGCTACACAGCCCCTCACCATTGCTAAGCCCAGCACAGGCACAGTGGGACTCGGAGGAGGAACATCCTGAGCCTGCCCCTATAGGCAGAAGGAGGCATGCCCAGTATGCCCATGCCTTGGCAAGGAGGCAATGCATAGCACACACACTGACACTGTAGGGACACAGGGACTAATACCCCTCTCTGACTCGCACATACAGTAAAAGGGATGCCAAACATGAAACTAGCTGTGCTTTACCATGTATAGGGAGTGTACTACGTGCATCTGACATAGCCCTCCAGCACTGTCCTCAATACATGCCCAGCAACACGATAAGTCACTCTTCCTATCAATTACTGAATGGAGTAGTATGTTCTCATACTTGTATGTATGATATGGATGCAAGCATGCAAGGGAATTGGGTGGCTGAATGGTATAGCAGCAGACAGCTGACAGCTATATGGGACAGCAGGAAATTCATAACAAATACTGGTGTCAACATACTAGGCAGTACAACACAGGGTGACAACTCCCACCACAGTACATGTGATGGCCCAAATAACTGTGGATGTCAATAGGTCACACACATGGATGACAATGAGGGTCACATACCCACCACCAGCCTTACCCAGCAGGACAGGTGTAGATGACCATAAGGAAAGGCCAGGATAAGGCCCCTAAATGATGGCAATGGTGAACAACACCCCCACAAGACCTACACAGACATACTACAACAGGTCTGGCTGTTGAATTTTGTTTCTGAAGGGTAAGAAGTCTGAAACTGAAATTTATGCGATTAAGATCTAACATGTGTACTCTACTGATATGCTTCCTTTCTGAATAATAAGTCACAATACAATATGCAATGGAAGCCAACAGAGTAACCAAAAATACCAGTACAGTCATTGCAAATATTTAAAGTCTTCAGGTGTGCACCCCCCCCCCCCAATCCCATGTAGAAATGCAGTAACATGTAAGTTTGAGGAGTAATATCACTGGAGCACAGATTGCTAGAGCTGTCCCAATCTACATTGTTGCATGTGTACAATATGCAAGGGTCAGTGTGGTAAGTTTGTTGTGTGTTTAATATTGCATGGAAGTAGTCAGCATGTGGGCCTGGAAGGTTGTGTCTCAGTGGCCTAGGTACAGTACAGTGGACAACAGGGCCATGTTCCAACAACTGCAGTGCCAACCACACTGCTTCTCAGCTACACTCATGTCAGCAGTTGTACATACTCACTGTCCAGATGTCACTATCTGTCAACGTCAGAAAGCAGAACATGCCATGAATGGGGGCCCATACATAGAAACATTGCACAGGTAGAAGTAACCTAAACAAAGTGCATATAAAATAACTGTCAACTGCACACAAGTTTGGATTTATACATAGAGGTTAGCATCACATTAGTTGTCCCTCTAGTATGGAATACCGATAGTCTGGCCAATCACTGGCAGACCACAAAAAGCAGAGTTATAAAGTGATGACAGGCTGCCCATGTCCACACACAAGCCAGCATAAGGGGAATGTCCCAGGTATATTTGTGAGTCAGGTGCAAGTAGCTTCCATATCACACATGCACCCATCTCACCCCATCAGCCACAAATCTATCACAGCTCATAGCCTTGCTCTAGGGAATGAGTACAGCATGAACCCTCTCTGTATGAGAATACATACATGATCCTGCATGCTGAATAGGTGTCCAATGCAGGTGTGTTCTTAGCTGTAAGCTTCATCCCGACCACATGGACCCATGGATCAGAATGAACAGGAAGGAGTGACAGGAACACCTCAACTACTCACCACTGTCACCCAGGGTAATCCACTGACTTGCAGCTTGGGAACGTATGACTGACAGAATCCACTGACCTGCTACAGATGGCCTACAGCAGTCTCAAATGGCCTACAGTCCTCTGGCAAAGGTCCATGCCTCACCCATAGTGCCAATGTATGGTATGTCAGGGGGTCCTAACTAACAACCTAACACAGTAAACAGAAAACAAATGCAAGGTCATGTTGACAAATGCCAGTAGCATGCCTCCCTATGTCCTATTGCAAGGACTGTGGACCAGGCCATAAATACTACTGGGATAAAGGCCCAACTATTGGGATACCTCTGAGATATTGCTTACATAATGTTAGGAAGAAGAGAGAACAGAGGGGGATGTAGAACCATGGATGTCATGGAGTGTGTGAAGTCTGACATTCTAATGTCCACCCATCCTACCCCCCAACTGCAAATCCATGAATGAATAGCCACAAAACTGCTTGTAAATCACAATGTGAAGGTAAACTGACCACACATGAGTCCTGCCTCTGGATAACCTGGGTGTATCTGTACAGCTGAGAGATATGGCCCCAGCAGGATATGGCCATTCCATGAAGTTGAGAAAAGCACAAGAAGGTGATCCTCAGCCAGCATACTAACAAGGTGCTGGACCATTTACACAGAACAAGCAGTTTATTGTCTGTAGCTACCCCTCCACAATGGCAGGAGTGTACCAGAATGTGTAGTCTATATGCCTCAGAATATTGGTCTCAGCTTCATTCATCTTGTATTTCTGTGGTAAATAACTGTGAACAAGGAATGATAACTGTCAGTAGTTGATGACATGGTACATCACAGTGTAAAACAGTACATATGTCAGAAAATCTATGCTACAACCAACCATGTTACACAAGCAGCACAGACAGAAATAGTTACAGTATCCACCGTATGTTACACCCATTGTGTCTCCATATTGGCAACCTATCTACAGATATCTTGCAGAAACAGTTTGCTAGGTGTAGCTGTAGCACACAAAACCCTGAACTGTAGTCCAACCCTCCCTGGAATGGATGCACGCACTCAATATAGAAGGTCATACTGGGCATGCTCCTACACTTAGAGAAATGAAGCCCATGTCTGACAACATAGTGGATTACAGATATTGGTTATTTGCAGATGTCTGTGCATACACACCAAATTGTACACCATTGATACTTCACACACACACACACACACACACACACACACACACACACACACACACACACACACACAGACGTGGGGAAGAGAGAGACAGACAGCGACAGAGAGAATCCCATTATGAGGGCTTTTCCACCCAGTACACATCCCATTGGCCTATATCACATGATGAGCTGATGTCACTCACTGTAGAAATTCCTTTGGTTAGCCCTCAGTCCTATAGTCTCACTGGTGCTCATGATAACTGTGTAACACTAGAGTACAAATGAGTATCCATGTAGCAGTTGTAATCTCAGTCCTGTCAAATGTAAAGTTTTGTGTGTGTGTGTGTGTGTGTGTGTGTGTGTGTGTGTGTGTGTGTGTGTGTGTGTGTGTGTGTGTGTGTGTGTGGCCATTCATACTCACTACACTTCTCCTACACCTACTTTAGCGCTGCTGCTGATGTCACTCACCTTCAAAGATACGTTTGGACAGTGTTCCAGTATATAAGCTTTGTGGTGCTTATGATAACTGTGTAGTACTATAGTGTAGCAAACTAGCTAGGTAGGAGTTCTAGTCCTGGTCCTGGCAACTGTGAATAGGTGTGTGTTTGTGTGAGAGAGTGTGTGTTTCTTTGTAGAGACATGATTTTGTGGCCATTCACACTCACTACTCTTCCCTTACCCCCTACTTTAGCACTGCTGATGATGTGACTCACCTTCAAAGATGCCTTTGGACAGCTCTCCAACATGTAAGCTCTGTGGCACTTGTGATAGCTGCCTAATTCTATAGTATAGCAAACTAGTTAGGTAGGAGTTCAAATCCTGGTCGTGGCAACTGTGAATATGTGTGTGTTTGTAGAGACCTGATTTTGTGGTCATTCACACTCAATACACTTCCCTTACCCCTCCTTTAGCACTGCTGCTAATGTCACTCACCTTTAAAGATACCTTTGGACAGCTTTCCAGTATATAAGTTCTGTGGTGCTTATAATTGTGCATTACTATGATGTAGCAAATTAGTTAGGTATGAGTAATACTCCTGGTCCTGGCAACTGTGGAAAGGTGTGTGTTTGTGTGAAAGAGTGTTTGTGTCTTTGTAGAGACCTGATTTTGTGTCCATTCACATTACACTTTCCTTAGCCCTCCTTTAGCACTGCTGCTGATGTCACTCACCTTTAAGGTATGTTTGGACACTGTTTTACCTATAAGCTCTGTGCTGCATGTAATAAATGTAGAACAATGTAGTAACTACATTGATAGAGGTTTGAATCTCATTCCTGGTAAGCATTTGTGTGTACATATATGTGTCCATACCTTAAAGCTTTTGGCCCCATTTACACCCAGTATAGTTCTTAGTGCCTGACTTTAGCAGTCCTGAAGATATCGTTCACCTTAGAAGTACCTGTTGGCAACCTTAAACCATGTATGGGTATGGTCAGTGGTGTGTGTGGTAACTGCGTAGCATAAACGTCTAAAAACATAGTTAGATAGAGGTTTGAACCTCACTCCTGCAAATGTAATTGTGTGTGTGTAGCGTAAAATGTTTTGTGAAATCTCTCATCCACTACATCAGCCAATGCCAGTATTTACAAGGGCTGGTGATGTTCCTCACCTTAGAAGTACCTTGGGGCAGCATCCATCCTATAAGCTTCATGGCACATGTGATGAATGTGTATCACTGTAATAGTAATCCATAGTTAAGTAGGGGTCTGAAGCTCAGTACTGGCAAGTATGTATGTGTGCAATAACAGGATCCATTGTGGGGGGTTGCGAAATTATTATATTGAGGACATGTCCACATTACAAGGCCAACAGTTGTCAAACACCATAGAGGTTGTTGTAGACAATCCACAGCCCTAAATGTGTAGTGCCATGTGCAATGACTATGTGACAGTATGGATTAGTTAACATATAGGCAATCCTTCTAATTCTCAGAGACCACTCTCCACACATGAATCATATACAAACACACTTGGCTAGGTAGCAACCACTATACCAGTAGTTCTCCTGCAAATTGCCTCACAGATAGTACCCACAGTGTGATTGCAGTGGACTCCATGTCAAACCAGTTGCCAGACATGACTGGTGTCACACAGGGCACAGACCCATGTCCTCTCATGTTTGGGATCTACCCTTCTTAGGTGGAGGAGAACACAAAGGCACCCTGGCTGATAATGTTTGCATACAACAGTAAGGTGGGTGATAGCATTCCCAATCCATATGATGTTGACAGCATGCTTAAAGGCCATTTGACACCTATGACTGTTGTCAGAACCCTAGACATTACCTCAATGCCAAGAGATGTGCTGCCATTACCTTTGGGAACACCATGGCTCACATAAAGTAATACATTGGTGGTAGTCCACTGAACAGTAAGAATGGGGAACACAGGTTGACAGTCAGCTGCCTCTTGACCACAACAGTACCACTGACATCAGAAAGTACTTTGATGTGTTACATCTCCTGACTGTGTGTTATCCAGCAAGTAAAAGGACATGGCACCCTGTTCCATCCCCTCAGTAGCCCAATCAATGTATACAGTGGCCCTTTAGCCATGTTCCTCACTGGGCACCTGCAACATCTATACAGTCTGAAAACATAGCCCACAAAAGGAATACCATGCCTTATACACATGCACTATATGGACAGACTCCAATAACGCCAATGAATCCCCGTATCATACTGTCTATGTAGGTGTAATCATTACCTTGGTTACATAGCGGTGTCTCACCAAACAAGGTCAGGAATACTTCTGAAGATACCAGTCTGTCCACATAACATGCCCCAGAGACCACAAGCACACTTCCACACTTAAAAGAGCATGCATGTGGGACATGTGCACAACCCAGACACTGTCCATGTTATGGAATATAAATCACATACATGTGAAGGAGTGCACATCACTGGCCACCCACAATAGAAATCTGGATGAGTGGATGGGGAATACACTACCCATCCCTGGGGACCACTCCAGTGACTATACTCCCGAGCCACACTGGAGACTATTTTCATGTAGCCTGATGCCAGGGTATCCCTTAGGCTAGCCTTGTAGAGCCTTCAGGCCCATTCACCTACTACACACCTATGAAGCAATGAACCTATGGATCTCAGTACTGGCAAGTGTGTGTGTGTGTGTGTGTGTGTGTGTGTGTGTGTGTGTGTGTGTGTGTGTGTGTGTGTGTTTGTGATCTCAGTGTGTTTGATTGATGAATATCCCCTGTGGCTTGGCTATTAGCAATCTGAAGTGTGTCCAAACCACAACACGTACCATTCTCCATTCTACAACAGATGTTGTAAATCAACATATACCCATGTACAACCCTCAGCCCTATAATCTGTGAGGCATATAAAATCACTGTGTTACAGACCGGGGATTTCCATGCACATACTGTACCCTGCCTATGACATTGTGGATGTGTTACCACACTGCCATATCCCATGGTCTTGCTGCAGAGCCACATCCTGGTGACACACGGATGCCTAGAACAGAAACGGGATACAGCATGTGAGAACACATTCACTCAGCACTTCACTTGTAGGGGGGAGGGGTAAATCTGACACTGAATATGTTGCCAAGACTGTGGCCAATATCTGTTGTCTCAGGATAGGTATTAGCATTGTGCAGTAACTCACAGCACTTGTGTTTAATGCTGTGGAGGTTGTTGATGCAACTATCAAAGGCTGTTGTGATTGTGTTCAGTGTCTGCTGCATGTCTGCCATCATAGATGTCTGTAGGGGATTCCATGAGGGATCCAAAGTTGTGTTTGAGGCTAATAAGGGAGTTCAACAGTCATGGGACACCACCTTTCTCTGCAACAGTGTCATCCTTCTGATGTACACTTTAGTAATGGCAAGGGACCATCACATTGTCTCCCAGTGTTTGGAGGACAGTGTCTGGGTTCTTTTGGCTCTGGCTAGTACCATGCATTCATGTACCTGTTTGTACCTGCATATGTGCATGATTCCACATTCATGCAGCTATTTCCCATTGCCGTGGGTGCAGTGAAGACATCCACCCCTGTTTTCCTGGCTGCAAAGTCAGCTTTGGAGAGGTTTTGCAAGGTGGTTACCTTTGTGGGGGTGTGGCTGACATGTTGAGTTCCATGTTGATTACAGCCTGTGTGTATCTTGCCATGCAGGGATTGCCATCTGTGGATGTGCAACAGTCCCATATTTAAGTAGTCAACACAGGTAGAGGTTGTTGCATCCTGTACCTGGGGTCAGTATGAGCTGGTCCAGGGCATTGGAAATCATGAATCTCAGAAGTGGTGGGCCACTGTACTGGTGTTTGGCTACTTTCCCCAGGTGATGGAGGGGTAGTTGAAGACTCATACTATGTCAGTGTTGCGTTGGACCATCATAGATGGCAGGATGTTGAGGAATGTGCACTGACAGTCTAGGGACATACATGTGGACCCACAGCAGGCTAGGGTCTGGATTGCACTATTACTCCAAGTCAGTTGTACCAGAAGTATATCCAATGCATTATGCTGGGATACTAGTCTGGAGGTGTTCCTAGCCATAATGAATATGGAGACAACACCACCTGTGGAGGTGTGGTGTGGTCCATGCTTGGGGGCTAACAACTGTAGAATGCATCATAGCCTGATACTGCAGGTCTGCTGTCTGCTGCTGTGAACCAACTCTCCATTACAGCAGACATGTGTCCTCCACTCCGAGTGCTTTGAGTAACTGCATCCTGACAGTTAGATGTCTACTGTTGAGCAGCATGACCCTCAGATTGCATACATGTCTAGCTGTTATGGTAGTAATTATATTAGGAACATTGCCTAATAAGGCATCATAGGGGTGGCAAGACACTTAGCCAGTACCTGGAAACCCATCACTGACAGATGTAGGACATCTGTGGCAAGTCATTGGGTTCTGTCAGTCATGACATCCCAAGCAGAGTGGTACTGGATGCCCTGAGAATGACACAAAACATGTAAGCCAATGTTGCAGTCAATCATCTGTTGATAGTACCACAGCATCATTCTGGGTTACGGCAGTACACTACTCAGGGCTACTGTCACACCTGCCTAGACAACATAATCAGAGAGTTCAACCATGTCTCTTGTCATGTAGTCCAGGGTGGTGTGTCCCAAGTAATTCACACCCACATGGATACATAGTGATACTCGTAGTTGTGGTGGACTGCCATAACAGGCTGTGTCATGTGTTGGATGCTGGCATGTGATAGATATTTGGCCTGTTACCTGCTCCATATTCAACTTAGTGAGTGGGACATGTGTGTGCCTCAGTATTGAGTTACCCATGATCACTGTATTGTGCAAGGTGGTTAGCCTTAGGAGCTTATGTTGAGGGGCACACTGTGTAGGTTAAATATGTGTTCCTTGACATGTGCCATGTCATGGCATCTGAATGGGTTTCTATCTTGCTGGTCTGTGCTGTTTGGGTAAATGCCCATTGAGTGCCTTTGGGAAGATGGGTGTGTGGCTTTTCACTGTATGTCATAGCTGTCAAAGAGGGTGTCATGGTGAGCTATGTGTTCCACATGGTGTGGTGCAGGTGTTGATCTTATCCTCTTGACCTGCTAGTCCAGTCTTTGCTAGAGAGTGCATATGTCCACATTGGGTGATATATCAGTAACTCTCACAGGTCTGAGTGTTTGGAGTTTTGAGTGGATGGTTGTCTGTGTACATGAAGCAGTTGCAACAGTGCCTCAGAATGAGCAAGTGCACCAGGTTAATGAGTGAAACCACAGAAAACTGCCCTTAAAACATGCCAGGAGGGGGTGGACATAACTAGTAAGTACTGGGGTTACATCTGTGATGAACGAGTACTGCTGATAGCTCCCAGGTGTGCCACACTTCTTGATACAATAATCTGTTGAAGTGCCAAGCCATAATGCTAGCTGAAGTGCAAGACAGAAAGAACTAGTACAATGAGGGGTGGAACAGAAGGCAGACTGTCTGCCACCAGTAATACTTTACCACAGGTGTGCAGTTATCAACACCTTTGGCCATGTGAAAGTTCAGAAACCTCTGCAGCGTGTGCGGTAATTGTGTAATACTGTAGTAGACATAACTAGATAGGCAAGAGTTCTAATCCCAATACTGGCAAGTGTGTGTGTGTGTGTGTGTGTGTGTGTGTGTGTGTGTGTGTGTGTGTGTGTGTGAATCATGTACTGTCTGGCTTATACTATTTTTTATTTGTGTACTATCCTTCACACTTCCCCTCGCCCCATCTAGTAGTCCTGTTCATGTCATCCACCTTAGAAGTAGCTTTGGAATAAGTGAAATTGCATCAGCTCTGTGGCACTTCTGATAACTGCGTAGTACTATAGTAACAATAACTAGATAGGCAGGTGATCTAATCCCCTTACTGGCAACTTTTTGGATGTGTGTTTGTGTGAGAATCATGTAGTATGTAGGTTGTACCATTTTTGACTTGTGTACTACCCTTTACACTTCCTCTCACTCCAATTTAGTAGTCCTGTTGATATCATCCACCTTAAAAGTACCTTTGGAATAGGTGGAAATGTATAAGCTCTGTGGCGCGTCTGATAACTGCATAGCACTATAGTAGGAATACCTAGATAGGCAGGAGTTCTGATCCCAATGCTGGCAAGGGTGTGTGTGTGTGTGTGTGTGTGTGTGTGTGTGTGTGTGTGTGTGTGTGTGTGTGTGTGTGTGTGTGTGTGTGTATCATATCTTGTATGGCTTATACCTTTTTGATGTGTATACCATACACGGCTGGTGACCAACTCCCACTGTCATTACTTTATATAGTGTGGTAATAGCATCTGCCTCACATGCAGCAGGGTAAACCATTGTACAGTCCTCTGTACAGATGTGTCTGAAATATCCATATGTTTACAACCTATACATGGTCAGAAGTGGTCTGTGTGCCTTATCAATGCCCATGTATGTGATATTATAGCCAAATAAGCCACTGTGAGTGTACGGGCACATATAACAGCATGAGGTATCATACATGACTGAAATATCATGCTGATACAATCTCTGCCACTCTCACAGGTGGCCAGCCTTGTAGGTGCAATACATGACTCCAGATGCTTGGTTTTACAATTGAACTGTTCCTATTATGGGTCACATTAAAGGCTGGATGAGATGTGGACTGACATATTGTGGTCCTAATTAGTATGTAACGGGAACACCTTGCATCTTAACAGGGGTGTGCACACAATTTATATCCACTGTATACCACTATGTCACACATGTCCCTACCTTAGGCCGTTTCTCTAGCCCATTTTGCTGGCCTCTGTCCAGATGTCTTAGCACTGACATGTTGTGAGGTATGCTACAGGAATGTTGAATTCATGTCAGATAGGCCCCAGTTGTGACCACTGTGATGCAATGCAGTTAACCCCAGCACAAGTGAACATGCACATAAAGCAATATAGCTATTACTGATGGTTGTGTGCATGGTAAATTGCATGCCCTTCACATGCCTGGGGTATTGCCAGGCAACGACAAAACAATGTCATACGTACCAGCTTCAGGCTGCTGCCCCATATGCAGACCAGAGGGTCCTAGGTGGTTGTGAGAGGGAGTTATTGTCAGCAGACTCATGTGGCCTTGGTACAGGATGGATGCAGCATGTCTGGACTTCTACGGTACTACCCCAATAATACAAAATGTCTTGTCCTCACCATAGATGTGCACCTCTCTGCATTAGAATACCCCATCTACAACTGCAGTTGGACCCGAAACATGGATGTAGATATAATACAGATACATGAATGTCTGATACATTAGTGTACTAATCCCCACTGGGCACTTACCTGCACTCTCTTCATCCAGTGTGTGTGTGTGTGTGTGTGTGTGTGTGTGTGTGCAACCCACCTCCACAATGCTTCCCTTAGCTCCATGGCTTGTGCATTGGGCAGGTGCCCCAAGTTTGGCAAGGACCTCCTTGGTGGGTGTCAGTGGGGGCTGGATGGCTGGGCCCCCACCAGTGGCTAGCCAGTCCCTCTCTACAGCAGCAGCCCATTGATGGGCATGGCGGATGAGGTCAGTGTCCCGATGTTGCACATGCTCATAAGTTCTGCTGTGCAGGCTGGCATCATTTACCCTGTGGACCACACTGTTCCACAGGGTGGTCCTCTCATGCACATCTTCTGCTCTCCGTCCAAATAACAAGGCATATTGTCCAATGACATATTGGGTGATGATTTCAGTTTTCCCAACAGAGAATGCTGGTAGGTGAGCCCTCTGCATGTTACCTGAAAGACATTAACAGGAAAAAGGTCACAGGGCTTCATACAGTTGTCAAAGTGCACATCAGCATTGGATATTACTTGCAAATAATCCACACTACACCATAACCTTCCAAGCTATCATGGCAATAGCAGCTTGCATTACACTCCTGGCCCTGAGCTATCTTATTCCCCCCAATGTTGGGCACTTGATTGCAGAATCCTCTATTCTCTACTCATTTCTGTGTAGAGGGCTGACAGTGGCCATCTTCAATGTGGATGGTGTGTGGATGGTGGCAGGTCTATGTTTGACTGTAGTGTGTGATGAAGCTGTGAGTCCATGTAGGAGGCAGTAATGTTATGCCCCATGGAGATATGCTGTTGTTACCATCAGTGGGCAATATGTACATGCTCACCATTGCTGAGGGGAGGAGTGTGGTTGATGTGCATTGCCCCCTGTACAACTGGAGTGGACATGGTGGTGATGTTCCCACCTAACCTGTGTGATGCAGGTTGCCTATATCAATGGCATGCATGTATGAGGTGTTCTTTACCCCCAGTACAAGATGAATTGTGTTGTTTCCTCTGAGACTTACAACATATGTGGAGACACAGTTGAAATTTTCCTTGGTGGTGTAGATATGTCTGAATTGTAGTCATAGTCAGCCTTACAGGACATCACCTGTGAACTTACATGGTTGCTCAGATATAGGTGAACTTGCTTCCAAGTTGTTGTATGCACCTATGTGTCCCTATATGGCCAATGTAGCAACCTATTATGTGGTTTGTGTATTGCTGCTGTCCACCAAAGGGGATTAGTCTACCTTGGTGGAGGCTGGTTATACAGGTCAGGTACTGCTGAATCCATATAGCTACAGTGGATATATAGGGTACACACCCTGTTACAATGCCTGGTATTTGCACAATTGGAACATGATACCACAATAACTCATTTCAAAACAATTCCCACCTGTAATTTGACCTATAGCCTGTACAATCCAATTGAAAACATAACAATCTGGTCTGTGAAAACATATGGAAATAATAATCAGTACAATAAGCCAGTTGGATGATTGTGCACACCCTTAAACTGATATGTTTTGTATGCACCTCTTGAGATGGTTACAGCATTCCTTCATCTTGGTCTGGACTGTAACATAATATCAAATCTTCACTTAGCAATAGATGTTCACCTTCCTAGAAACATTTTAGATCATATTTCAATGGAATTGTACAGGTTAGGGTCACATTCAAGATGAGAAAAAATATGAAATTATGAAATGATCTTCTGTGGTCTGATTGTCATACAGCACACAAACCTAGCATTCCAGTAAGGGTGTGCACACTTGTGATATCCACTGTATATAGGTGTTGATATAGCTGGTAGTGATAGGCATGGACAGAAGGTCATAACACAGTTGTACACTTCTCCGATTCATACCTGATAATCATGCCTACTCTAGTACCCATATCAGTGTCAGGGCAATGCAACAACCAGTAGCTGTACACATTTATGTCTGGTGTATGCACTGACACTGATATTACAGACATGTGCAACATGCACAACCTATGTACGTGACTGCTTGTAACCCATGTGATTAGTTTTGTGCCTTCCAGCTGAACACATAAATACATACATGTGCTCAGGGGATACCTGGTATACATTTCTGTTCTATGTTAGTATGGCACACTGTATTTAGAGTCTTGCTGCTCAGTCATACTTATCAACCTGTTATAGCAGTACATCTGAACAATGGCACAGATAAATGGGTGACAAAAGGGACATCAAAACTGATACTGTATTAATATAGCTGCACCATACATTAGTACGTTGACATCACTGTAATAACCTGGAAGATGTCCAACAGTCATAAGTAGGCTATTATTTTACAATGTCATTGCTCACAGACCTGCCAGTGGTATAGCTGACATAACACAGGTATATGTGTATGTGACTACAGATATCAGTCACAAATGTGCTTATTCTCCAGCAGAACACTGTACAGTTGAATGTTATTAATTCAATATATCACATCCAGTTCAACACACATCTGTAACAGTACTTTACTATGCACATGCCCTACATAGGTCTCTTAGCTTTACAAGACAAACATGTGTCATACTCATATTCACAGATAACATAGATATGAACAAAATCCCATTAACTGGCCTAGCAGTGGCACAGTCACAACTGTTTGACAAACACCCCAGTGGTTGTCATATATGAGCTGTCCTTTCCCAGGGTGAATTAAGCTCCTACCTCACAACCTCTCAGAGCATCACATCTGGACAAAGCCTAATGTGATGGGGGGATAAATTAGGAAAGACTTTAAATATTTTGGTTACAAGCATAGCACGTTTGTAGAGTGATACATTTTGCATTATCGTGAATATTCTTAAGTATGTGGAGTCTTAAACTCAAGTGTTTGTCATTACTTGATGACTTCACTCCTCAGCTATTTGCCAGAAAAGTACAAATTTAAGTAGGAACAGACAAAACACTATGATGGGAAAATCTGGGCATTCTGTGCTGTGAAGATCTGTACAGTTCAGAGGTATGTCTGTTATCTCTCCCATGGCAGAGAGGGCCAGATGCTATGGCCATAGCAGCTGTTCAGCAGGACATTAGTACAGCAAGTCTTGTTGGGACATATATTCCTCTAAATCATATTTCCCATTATCACAGACCAAGTACTACATTCAATTAAATGCTTACATGTTCCATTTACCTTTTTTCTTTCTTCTTTTTTTCCAGTTTATGTTTTATTTGTTCTCTCTCTCTCTCTCTCTCTCTCTCTCTCTGTGCACTACATGGATAGAGCTGGTTTGAATAACTGGCAGCATGGCTTTTGTAGGTGATGCTCATGACCAGGTGATGGCCTGTGCACCTATTGGGGTTCCCCACTTGCTAATTGCATGCAGAGCAGCTGTGTAGTTCTTCCAATAGTGAATGTCATGGCAACATACTCCTATAATTGAGTACTCCAAGTGGACGTTGGCCCTTTCCCTTGCTTGTGAGGAAGACATCTTGGAGTTGATTGAGCTACTACCTCTTACAACAAGACTTGTGGAGACAAGCCAACTAAATGGTGGAGAAGGTTCAGGACTTAGGGACAGAATGTGGGTATTGCTGTTATATGTTTGGAATACTGCTAGTTTAACAGGGTTAGTCTACACATGCTACTTCTACATGGGTTTCAGTCTGACAAAGTTCTGTCTCTGCATAGCTCTCAGCTGTAGGGCCATCCACATAATGGCCACAGGTTAGCCTGTTATGTTTGGTCTGTTCCCCAGACTGGTGTTGTCCTTGGCAAATCAGTAGCATACTCTGGTGATTGCATTATGTAAATGGTAATATCCATTTGTTACTCTGACTTTATATCCCTCAGAAAAGATATGCTACAACAAACCCTGTTACACTAGCAACTTTCTCAGTGTATAACAGCAATATTTCAAGTATGTCCATGTATTTGGGCCTCTGTCCACCAATTATGTCAGGCTTTGCCCAGATGTCATGCAGTAGGAGGTTGTTGATAGGTATTGTGATGGCCGTGCCCTGGCCCAGCAATCAAGGAGCCTCAATCCTTACCACTAACACCAGGGAGGGCATCACATATAAGAGGAAAGGATAACAAATACACACAATAAAGTACAATTTCCATTAAGTACACACAGAGATCACAATCAGTCTGGGGCTGGTTGCTCCTTTGCTCCCCAGGTCCCCAATAAGACTCCCCACTGGCATAGCTATAGGGTCCAGATCTCAGCCTAGCTGGCAAGCTAACCTCCAGTACCCTCTCTGTCCCACCAGTGCTTTGTGTCCCTTCCCAGGTAGCTGACACACCACACACACTTTGAGATAAGTATTTATACAACTTCACAGAAACTCCTGGGAAAGGCTGACACAGATTCTCCACTGTGCCCCTTTACCCAGACTATACAGTAGTAATTACTGCCACCACCAGCTAATACTTATCAGCTACCCAAAGGCCCTTAAAAGGGTGTCCAATTATTACTGTGCAATATTATTATCCAATTGGTAAGTGCGACTAAACAGTCAAGGCTTATTAGAGTGGCTTTGTGCAATAAACCCTATAAATATGCAATGTACTCTAGATCTTAACTTGTCTCTACACAAACCAGCCACAGGTAAAAAGTTTTTTTTTAAATATCTAATAATAAATAATTAAAAACACAAGACAATACTACTGCACCACAGTGCTATCCAAGAGTTCAGAGATCGCACAGAAACTTAAAATAATTCTGTAGTACAGTTCTGACATAACAGAATAACACTTAAGTCTAATCTTTATAGTCCTAGCTATTTCTACAAGAAAACATACTTCTAAAGTAACTTACTTTCATAGAGCAAGCATAAGGCATTGCTAAGAGTTGGATATCAAGATCAAAATGCTTACAGTCTCTCTCTCAGCAATAGTTTTTAAACTCATTAACAACATCTCTGCTGGGCTCTCACAGATTACATAATTTTGACACTTAGGTTTTCCCAGTATACACATTACATCATTTTGACACTTAGTCTGGAGTTCCCATGCCAACAGGCTACATTATTTAACAATCTAACACCTGCTCAGGAAACTACAACAATAAAATATATTTCACATGTACACTCTAGTAATTATTCCTTAAGTTAAAACAATAGAAATAATGTGTTCAGCTAGCCTCTTAGGCACCACTATCTAGATCAATGGGTATACAAGACATAATTTTAACTTCAAAAGAACAGATTTGAAATGCTTGGCTGAGTTTTTCTTACATCAGATTGCAATGTTGCTACAATCTTGAAGTTCACATTTTACAGTGTTTTTTTATTTAAAAAACAAGCCTGTATTTTACATTTATATTTACAAATGATAGACATATGTATCAAATTCTATTTGGCTAGGTAGGCAGCCTTCACCCATCTTCCCCAATCTTCACAGGTAAACTGGTCTATCATTATTTAGTGCTGTCATTCCTGCTGAGGAGAAAGCCTGGGAAACATGTTGAAGCCTGTCCATTCAAGAGGTTGGTATATAGAGAATGCTCTTAGATGCCCTTGAAACATGTTTTATGTGGGGGACAGTAACACATGTTTTAAAACTAGGCTGTTAGAACATGAGGGACATATTACTGATAGGAAATATGACAGTTCTATAGCCATACATTTGAATAAATCTCACCATGGGGACAGTAGTGGGTTCCAATGTACTGTTTTTGAAAAAGTCTGTTCCTCAGTTTAAAGAAACATTTATAAAAGGACAATTGTTGTGTGCAGACTCAATGTATTACTATTAACTGGGAAACTTTATCCTGTAGAGCGTTGAAAGAGGAGTGTAATTGGAGGCTGTGTATTTAATTATGTAATTAGGTGTTAATTGCTTCTTGTGATTAAGGCATGTATTTCTGGTAATGTTTTATTCTTTGAAGGCTTTGGCCAAAACATCAGAGTATAATAAACATGTGTAAATTACTGGCATGTTGTATTTCTCTTTGCTATGTTCAGACATTTTATTTGTTTTGCTAAGAGGTTGTAGTATGTCTGGCCATTGTGTATGGTCTATCATGATTTTGTAGCAGTGTACAGTTCACTTATTTATTTGGACTGTTGGTGGGAGCAGATATGAGTGTCATGGCTGCTTTTATATCCGACTGTGCATGCTGCCCCAGTTATGGATGGTCTATCAGCAGCATATGCTTGTATGGGAATTTTGTTACATGTATGCGTATATATATATATATATATATATATATATATATATATATATATATATATATATATAAATATATATATAGTTTTATATATATATATAGTTTTATATATATATATATATATATATATATATATACCTCAGTATTTATTAGTAATATATCCAAATATTGTTGTACACATATATGGATTTCTCTACATATCTCTCTCTCTCTCTCTATGTATGTTTCTATTTATATATATATATATATATATATATATATATATATATATATATATATATTTATAGATACCAATCCTTCCTAATTGCACAGTGTCTCTTCCTTACTGTAAACTGGCTTTAAAGAAGGGTACGTTTGAGAAAACATCCTGCTTCCATATAGTTGAGGTGGCTTACAGGTAAATTGCTTTGACTATGGTATGCAGGGTCCTGGGTTCAAGACCTGCAAGACCTGTTTAGTTTGCTGCTAGGCAGAACAATGACTGTTGGATACAGAGTGATTAAAACAGTTTTTAGTGGCTTTAAGTGTGCTTGGGTGGGTTTGTGTGATGGTAAGCGGTGCTAACGTACGGTTAAACAAATAGGTACTTACACTGTGTAAGCTTTGCTTACCACTGCGCAAATCTGCTTAGCATTTACATTTAAGCAATGCTGATACCTAAGCATAGCTCAGCCCTGGTAACCAGTGATTACATTCCAATCTGATAAAATAGCAGGGTAATGACATCTTTAATAAGTTTATTTAATTTCCTGTACATAACATGCTTCTATGTGCTGTCATTACATTAGCAAGGGGTGTGACTATACTGTATGGGACACTTGGGTATACATGGGTAGTACCACTATCTTTTCTCTTTGTATTTGTTTATTTCATGGGTAGTATCCCAGGTTATATGCAGTCAGACATGCATGTTACACCAGCTACAGTGCACTGGTTGACAAAAATAATTTAAAACATATTGTATCATTATGTTAGTACTTTTAAAAGTGCTTTTCCAAGTAAGAGTAGATTGCATATTGTAGTATTAGACACATACAACCCTGCATGCAAAGCTGGCACTCTGAGTACTATCTTGTTCTTGGTGTTTGAGCTGTATGTTTTTATGTATATCCTACTGGATATTGATCTGATATGTTGATATTAACTGTAGAGTACTATGTTTTTTGGACATGTCATTGAGGATTGTTATCATGAGGTAATGGCGTACCTTTCAGTTTCAGACGTCTATCTTTCAAAACATTCATCCTAATGCATAACCTGTTGGCTATCTACTTTCTGCCAATCCTCTGTACAGATATACAGGTGTCAGGTATTGCTAAGGCCATACCACTATGGGTGCTCACCTTGTATTGTGCTGTGGGCCTGGACACTGCTGCTAGTTCTGACATATAGGAGATTCCTTAATGTGGGCCTTGCCCCTTTTCCTTGCCTGTGTGAGGGACGTTACAGAGGTGGTCGTCTAGAGATTCACATACAGTAGGTGGCAATATGTCACAAGACAGGACATGTGGAGAGAGCCAAACAACATGGGGGGGCATATCCCCAGATTTGTGAAGAGATTCTGTGTTATCAGTGCTGTTATATACATGGTGGATTGATAGATTGACAGGGTTTGTGTGGACATGCATTTAGTGAGTGACTTCATGACTGACAGTGATATGTCTCTGACATACCTCTTCACTGGCATGCTGTCCACAGTCTGAACACATGTCTGCTGTTATGTTTTGTTTGTTCCCCAGACAGTTGGTGTCCTTGGTAAATCAGTTGTGGACTCTGGGGAATGCAGTCAGTAAATTATCCCATCTATTGGTATTACCAACATCATTTTCCTCATAAAGGAGGTTACAACAAACCCAGTAACATCTGCAACTGTCTCAATGCATGACAGCAATATGTCCAATCTACCCCTGTGTTTGTGCCTCCATTCTCAAATGATGTCAGAGTTTGTCCAGATGTCAATGAGGTGCGGACGTATTTATTATCATTATATCTTGACTTCATTCCTGCTACTATCCCAGTGATGTTTTAGGCCCACAGCCATGTCAGGGAAGAGGCCTTAGCTATGAGTCCTGAGCCTGTATATTCAGAGGTGAACTATACATGTGAGAGGCCTATGTGTGTCTGCCCATTGTTAACAGACTGTCATGATCGTGTACACATGTCATGTGTACATGTTATTTGGGCTGTGTATGGAGGGGGTGGATGTAAGTGTTATGGCTCCTTCTTTATCTGACTGTGCATACTGCTCCAGTTTCCACTGATTCCACACTGCGAGTCCTATCTGTGACCCAGTTTGCAGCCCACCTAGTGATATAGGGGTTGATGCCTAGCTTAGTGCGTTTTTGCATGATTCCTGACTGGGGAATGCTATCAAAGGCTTTGGCCAGATCAAGGTAGGCTGTAGGTGCCACCTTGCCTTCATCCACAGCTCAGGTGACTGACGACAAGAATTTGACCAGGTTGATTGAACAGGTATGACCTACCCTTCACAAAAGTAAGCTGTATGGGATCTTGAGTCTGCAGATTCCCATATCCCTGTTTATTAGGTGCATGACGATGCATTCCACAGCTTTGCATAACAGACTTGTAAGGCAGTTGGTGTGGTATTTCCCAGGGTCTGTAGTTACACCTCATTTGTGGAGAGGGGTGACTGTAGCAGTGCACATATCAGTAGGGACAAAGCCTGAGGTGATGCTATGCTTCAACAGGGCACACAGGTGAGGTGCCAGGTCACTCTTTAGTTCATGTAGAACACAGCCAGGAGTATTGTCAGGCCCCATAGAAGCTGTATTCTTGGCTTTAGACAGTGATTTTTTTAACCTGTGTAGTAGTAATACTGGGTGCCTGGCAGTGTACTGGTATTGTGATGTCCTTTGGGTGGGAGAGAGGGGTAAAGTTTCACTCAATATGTCAGCCAGTATATTGATAATATTTGTTGGCTCAGTCTAGGAGGTACCATTGTATAGTAGCTCAGAACAAATCTTGGTATTGCCATGGAGATTCTTTACATAACTGTATGAGGCCTTGTGGTTGTCTTTACTATGTGCTCCAATTCTGTTGTCACAGCTAACTTTGTAGTATTTGATGAGGGATGTCAACTTTTAATTGAGGCTGATAAGTGTTCTAGTCTTGGGACTTTACCTTATTCCATATCGGTTCTCTCCTTTTGTTGTACAGTTTCTTTATGGTCGGGAACCACCACATCACCTTCCTTTTTTGGAGGTGAGGGTCCTAGTTCTATTGGGTATGGTGGTATCCATGCATTTGTGTAAGTGTTCATAGTGCATTTTTGTTTGATTCAGCAGTCATGCAACTAGTCTGCATTTGCATGGCTGGCGTATGGTTAGTCACCTCTGTTTTTTATGAGGCCATAGTTACCTTTGGACAGGCTTTTCATGGTGGTTACATGTGCGGGGGGGGGGGGGCTGTGGATTTCCAAAGGTGATTCATTTGTGTTAAGGTATAACTAGGGAAGAGTTGACTATTGGTGTAGAGCAAGAGGAACCCATGTTAGCAAGGACCAGGAAGATGTGATGGGCATGTGCTTCAGTACATGAGTAGCTTTCCCAGTTAATAGTGGGGTAGTTGAAGTCAACCAGTATGAGAGTGTTAGGCTGGACACTAATATTCTCCAGGGTGTTAAGGGTCATGGAGTGTGAGTCTTGGGACATGTTTGGGGACGTATAGCAGGCTACAACCTGAACCATTGTTTTACCCAATGTAAGCTAGACCTGCAGGATCTGTAATGCATAATGTTGGTCTACCACTCTGGAGATGTGTGCATACTTAATGAACATGGAAATACCACCACCTTTGGTGATTCAGTCCAAGTTCTGCTGCCAAAAGTTGTGGAATGAGTTATAGGCTGGTAGTGCAGGGGTGCTTCCTGCTGCCTTTAACCAGGTCTCTGTTACA